>NC_088881.1:30827488-30995154 GCF_032884065.1 Artemia franciscana
GGATCTGCTTTTTCAATTTAAAAGATTGCAATTCCCAATTCGATTAGTATTTGCAATCACCATTAACAAAGCTCAAGGTCAATCATTAGAAAAATGTGGTATAGATCTTAATACTGATTGTTTTTCCCATGGACAATTGTACGTTGCATGTTCGAGGGTCGGTAAACCTGACAATGTATTTATATGCAGCGACAATTGGACAGCGAAGAATGTTGTATATTCGCACGTTTTACGCAGTTAATTTGTATTGTATCTATGTATCTATCTATCTATATAAAAACGAGTTGTGTGGATGCATGTTGGTTTGTTTGTAAAAAGAGCGTTTGCATATGACCTCATTATTAGTACATACGGCTTTGTATATGCACAGACAATGGGAAAGCCAAGAATGTTGTTTATTCGCAATTTTTACGTAGTTTGAAACACATATATAAATCTATCTATATTCAGAGGTGGGACACAGGGACACAACTACAATGGCGCATAACTAATATGGCACGTAACGACTTACGCGCGCGGGGTGGGGCTTGGGGGGGCGCGAAGCGCCCCGCCAACTAGGTGTTGGGGTGGCGCGAAGCGCCACCCCAACAGCTAGTATATATATAAAAATAAGTTGTCTGTCTGTGTGTCTGTCTGTCAGGTGACGTCATGTTTCTGTGTCGACTGACGTCATGAAGTTAGTTGTCGTCATTTTTGCTATGACGGTGACGTCATTAACGGTATTTAAGACATTTGTTCACAGAAAAATATTTAACTGTGAACAAATTGTTGCCATGACTGAAGAACCTACAATGGCAACAGCCGAGGAAGCTGCTCAAAGAGTTTATGCCAAAAAACTTGCTGCTGATAGAGAAAGTAAGAAAAGAAAGCGTTCCGAGGAATCACAAGAACAGCAAGAAAACAGGCTTGCAGCTGATAGAGAAAGTAAGAAAAGAAAGCGTGCCGGGGAATCACAAGAACAGCAAGAAAACAGGATTGCGGCTAATGCAAAACCGCGCAGTTAGATGAAAATCCACCTGGACAGCGAGAGTCAAAACATATCAAAACTGAAAATGATAGCGATGATGATTGGGTTTGGGATTTTGACTTGGATATGGTCATCAATGCCTACCAGATTTAAGTTAAAAAAACAAAGGTTCGTCGATATGTACTTCATAGTGACGCTGAAAAATAAAGAAGAAAAAGAAAACTGAAAAAAGAAAAAAGATAAAAAACTAAAAAAAAACTAAAAAGAAAAAACACTCAAAGAGAAATTACAGACCAGGACACAAATGACGACCGAGTCAGAGGGAATATAAGTGACGACCGGGAACCTCAAAGAGAAATTACAGACTGGGACACCCGGACACAAATCACGACCGGGACACAGGGAATATAAATGACGACCGGGACACAGGGACAAAACTACAACGGGGACGACGGGGGCACAGGCGGGATATATAAATGACGACCGGGACACAGGGATTGTTCGAATAGAAATTACAGACCGGGACACAAAGGACGACCGGGACACCGGGACACAGGGAATATAAATGACGACCGGGACTCTCAAAGAGAAATTACAAACTGGGACACCGGGACACAGGGAATATAAATGACAACCGGGACACAGGGACACATCATTAAAATAATGAGGTATAGATCTGAATACGGATTGTTTTTCCCATGGACAATTATATGTTGCATGTTCAAGAGTCAGTTAACCTGACAATCTATTTATATGCACAGACAATGGGACAGGGAAGAATGTTGTATATTCGCATGTTTTACGTAGTTAAAAACATATATTTATATCTATCTCTATTCACAGGTGGGACACAGGGACAAAATGGCGCGTAACTAATATGGCGCGTAACGACTTACGCGCGCAGGGGGGCTTGGGGGGCGCAATATATATATATATATATATATATATATATATATATATATATATATATATATATATATATATATATATATATATATAGTATATATATATATATATATATATATATATATATATATATATATATATATATATATATCTATATTCACAGGTGGGACACAGGAACACAACTACAATGGCGCGTAACTAATATGGCGCGTAACGACTTACGCGCGCGGGGGGGGGGGGGGCTTGGGGGATGCCACCCCAACATTTAGTAGGGTATATAAATGACGACCGGGACACTCAAAGAGAAAGCGACCGGGACACAAGGAATGTTCGATTAGCAATCACCATCAACAAAGCACCGGGACACAAATGTCCCGGTGCTTTGCACGGGGAAAAAGCTTTGCACAAAAAACGCTTTGCACAGCTTTGCACAAAAGCACGGGGAATATAAATGACGACCAGAACACTCAAAGAGAAATTACAGACCGGGACACCGGAACACAAATGAGGACCGGGACAAAAATGATGACCGGGACATCGGGACACAGGGAATATAAATGACGACCGCGACACTCAAAGAGAAATTACAGACTAGGACACTGGGACACAAATGACGACCAGGACACAGGGAAACAACAACAACGGGGACGCAAGGGGGCACAGGGGGATATATAAATGACGACGGGGAAACAGGGAATGTTTGATTAGCAATCACCATCAACAAAGCTCAATGGCAATCATTAGAATACTGAGGTATAGATCTGAATACAGATAGGTTTTCCCATGGACAATTATATGTTGCATGTTCAAGAGTCGGTAAACCTGACAACCTATTTATATGCACAGATAATGGGGCAGCCCAGAATGTTGTAAATTTGCAAGTTTTACGTAGTTACAAATATATATATATATATATTCACAGGTGGGACACAGGGACACAACTACAATGGTGCGTAACTAATATGGCGCGTAACGACTTTCTCACGTGGGGGGGCTTGGGGGGGGGGCTCAAAGCGCCCCCACCAACAAGGTGTTGGGGTGGCGCGAAGCGCCACCCCAACAGCTAGTAGGGAATATAAATGACGACCGGGACAATCACCATTAACAAAGCTCAAGGTCAATCATTAGAAAAATGTGGTATAGATCTTAATACTGATTGTTTTTCCCATGGACAATTGTACGTTGCATGTTCGAGGGTCGGTAAACCTGACAATGTATTTATATGCAGCGACAATTGGACAGCGAAGAATGTTGTATATTCGCACGTTTTACGCAGTTAATTTGTATTGTATCTATCTATCTATCTATCTATATAAAAACGAGTTGTGTGGATGCATGTTTGTTTGTTTGTAAAAAGAGCGTTTGCATATGACCTCATTATTAGTACATACGGCTTTGTATATGCACAGACAATGGGAAAGCCAAGAATGTTGTTTATTCGCAATTTTTACGTAGTTTGAAACACATATATAAATCTATCTATATTCAGAGGTGGGACACAGGGACACAACTACAATGGCGCATAACTAATATGGCACGTAACGACTTACGCGCGCGGGGTGGGGCTTGGGGGGGCGCGAAGCGCCCCGCCAACTAGGTGTTGGGGTGGCGCGAAGCGCCACCCCAACAGCTAGTATATATATAAAAATAAGTTGTCTGTCTGTGTGTCTGTCTGTCAGGTGACGTCATGTTTCTGTGTCGACTGACGTCATGAAGTTAGTTGTCGTCATTTTTGCTATGACGGTGACGTCATTAACGGTATTTAAGACATTTGTTCACAGAAAAATATTTAACTGTGAACAAATTGTTGCCATGACTGAAGAACCTACAATGGCAACAGCCGAGGAAGCTGCTCAAAGAGTTTATGCCAAAAAACTTGCTGCTGATAGAGAAAGTAAGAAAAGAAAGCGTTCCGAGGAATCACAAGAACAGCAAGAAAACAGGCTTGCAGCTGATAGAGAAAGTAAGAAAAGAAAGCGTGCCGGGGAATCACAAGAACAGCAAGAAAACAGGATTGCGGCTAATGCAAAACCGCGCAGTTAGATGAAAATCCACCTGGACAGCGAGAGTCAAAACATATCAAAACTGAAAATGATAGCGATGATGATTGGGTTTGGGATTTTGACTTGGATATGGTCATCAATGCCTACCAGATTTAAGTTAAAAAAACAAAGGTTCGTCGATATGTACTTCATAGTGACGCTGAAAAATAAAGAAGAAAAAGAAAACTGAAAAAAGAAAAAAGATAAAAAACTAAAAAAAAACTAAAAAGAAAAAACACTCAAAGAGAAATTACAGACCAGGACACAAATGACGACCGAGTCAGAGGGAATATAAGTGACGACCGGGAACCTCAAAGAGAAATTACAGACTGGGACACCCGGACACAAATCACGACCGGGACACAGGGAATATAAATGACGACCGGGACACAGAGACAAAACTACAACGGGGACGACGGGGGCACAGGCGGGATATATAAATGACGACCGGGACACAGGGATTGTTCGAATAGAAATTACAGACCGGGACACAAAGGACGACCGGGACACCGGGACACAGGGAATATAAATGACGACCGGGACTCTCAAAGAGAAATTACAAACTGGGACACCGGGACACAGGGAATATAAATGACAACCGGGACACAGGGACACATCATTAAAATAATGAGGTATAGATCTGAATACGGATTGTTTTTCCCATGGACAATTATATGTTGCATGTTCAAGAGTCAGTTAACCTGACAATCTATTTATATGCACAGACAATGGGACAGGGAAGAATGTTGTATATTCGCATGTTTTACGTAGTTAAAAACATATATTTATATCTATCTCTATTCACAGGTGGGACACAGGGACACAATGGCGCGTAACTAATATGGCGCGTAACGACTTACGCGCGCAGGGGGGCTTGGGGGGCGCAATATATATATATATATATATATATATATATATATATATATATATATATATATATATATATATATAGTATATATATATATATATATATATATATATATTCACAGGTGGGACACAGGAACACAACTACAATGGCGCGTAACTAATATGGCGCGTAACGACTTACGCGCGCGGGGGGGGGGGCTTGGGGGATGCCACCCCAACATTTAGTAGGGTATATAAATGACGACCGGGACACTCAAAGAGAAAGCGACCGGGACACAAGGAAGGTTCGATTAGCAATCACCATCAACAAAGCACCGGGACACAAATGTCCCGGTGCTTTGCACGGGGAAAAAGCTTTGCACAAAAAACGCTTTGCACAGCTTTGCACAAAAGCACGGGGAATATAAATGACGACCAGAACACTCAAAGAGAAATTACAGACCGGGACACCGGAACACAAATGACGACCGGGACAAAAATGATGACCGGGACATCGGGACACAGGGAATATAAATGACGACCGCGACACTCAAAGAGAAATTACAGACTGGGACACTGGGACACAAATGACGACCAGGACACAGGGAAACAACAACAACGGGGACGCAAGGGGGCACAGGGGGATATATAAATGACGACGGGGAAACAGGGAATGTTTGATTAGCAATCACCATCAACAAAGCTCAATGGCAATCATTAGAATACCTAGGTATAGATCTGAATACAGATAGGTTTTCCCATGGACAATTATATGTTGCATGTTCAAGAGTCGGTAAACCTGACAACCTATTTATATGCACAGATAATGGGGCAGCCCAGAATGTTGTAAATTTGCAAGTTTTACGTAGTTACAAATATATATATATATATTCACAGGTGGGACACAGGGACACAACTACAATGGTGCGTAACTAATATGGCGCGTAACGACTTTCGCACGTGGGGGGGCTTGGGGGGGGGCTCAAAGTGCCCCCACCAACAAGGTGTTGGGGTGGCGCGAAGCGCCACCCCAACAGCTAGTAGGGAATATAAATGACGACCGGGACACTCAAAGAGAAAGCGACCGGGACACAAGATATGTTCGATTAGCAATCACCATCAACAAAGCACCGGGACACAAATGACGACCGGGACACAGGGAATATAAATGACGACCAGGACACTCAAAGAGAAATTACAGACCCGGGACACCAGAACACAAATGACGACCGGGCCCAAAATGACGACTGGGACGACGAACGGGACACCGGGACACAGGGAATATAAATGACGATCGCGACACTCAAAGAGAAATTACGGACTGGGACACCGGGACACAAATGACGGCCGGGACACAGGGAAACAACAACGACGGGGACGCCTGGGGGCACAGGGAGATATATAAATGACGACGGGGACACAGGGAATGTTCGATTAGCAATTACCATCAACAAAGCTCAAAGGCAATCATTAGAATAATGAGGTATAGATCTGAATACAGATTGTTTTTCTTATGGACAATTATATGTTGCATGTTCAAGAGTCAGTAAACTTGACAATCTATTTATATGCACAGACAATGGGACAGCCAAGAATGTTGTAAATTCGCAAGTTTTATGTAGTTAAAAATATATATATATATATATATATATATATATATATATATATATATATATATATATATATATATATATATATATATATATATATATATATATATATATATATATATCTATGTTCACAGGTGGGACACAGGGACACAACTACAATGGCGCGTAACTAGTATGGCGCGTAAGGACTTACGTGTGTGGGGGAGGGGCTCCGGGGGGCACGAAGCACCACTCCAACAGCTAGTCTATATATATAAAAATAAGTTGTCTGTGTGTCTGTCGAGTGACGTCATGTTTGTGTTTCGACTGACGTCATGTTTGTCGACTGACGAAATTACAGACCGTGACATCGGGACACAAATAACGACCGGGACACTCAAAGAGAAAGTGACCGGGACACAAGGAATGTTCAATTAGCAATCACCATCAAAAAAGCACCGGGACACAAATGACGACTGGGACACAGGGAAAATAAATGACGACCGCGACACTCAAAGAGAAATTACAAACTGGGACACTGGGACACAAATGACGACCGGAACACAGAGAAACAACAACAACAACGGGGACGCAAGGGGGCACAGGAGGATATATAAATGACGACGGGGACACAGGGGATGTTCGATTAGCAATCACCATCAACAAAGCTCAAGGGCAATCATTAGAATAATGAGGTATAGATCTGAATACAGATTGTTTTTCCCATGGACAATTATATGTTGTATGTTCAAGAGTCGGTAAACCTGACAATCTATTTATATGCACAGACAATGGGACAGCTAAGAATGTTATATATTCGCAATTTTTACGTAGTTAAAAATATATATATCTATCTATATTAACAGATGGAACACAGGGACAAAACTATAATGGCGCGTAACTAATATGGCGCGTAACGACTTACGCGCGAGAGGGGCTTTGGGGGTGGTGCGAAGCACCCCCACCAACTAGGTGTTTGAGTGGCGCGAAATGCCAACCCAACAGCTAGTATAATATAAAAATAGTAATGGCACCAATACTAATCCCTGGGGACCTCCAATATCATCAATAGCGATATGGCTTGACAGATGCCCATTTATTTCTACCTGAATTTTTCGACCATGCAGGTAAGATTTTATTAGATCTAGGCCTTTACCTCTAATGGCTGTGTTATTCATTTTTTCCATCAAGATTTAATGTTTTAGTGTTTCAAATGCATTTTTTATATCACAGTAAAGAGCAGACACATCATTATCTTTTAGTGAATCACTAATCTCTAATCTTAGCGGAGCAATAGCTTGTTCAGTGGAATGACCCGACCTGAATCCAAACTGATTTTCAGTAAATAAATTCTTTTTATTAAGATACGTAACAACTATTTTTTAAATAATTTTTTCTAGAGTTTTATATATTGGAGAAAGAATTAGTTGCGAAAGAATTGGGCGACAGTTGCCTACATCTCTCTTATCACCTTTCTTACGAATTGAAATTACTCGTGCAGATTTCCATACTTTCGGAAACATCTCTGATGATATGGATGTGTTTAAAATATGAAGAAACAGGACATGGATTACGCAAGCAAGTTCTTTCAAAGTTTTTGTGGAGGGCCCAACTAGACATAGTGAATTACCACTCTTTAAATTCGTAACTCCTTTCTGGATTTCACTGAAAGTAACAGGAGCCAGGAGCATACTAGAATTTTTGGATGGTGATAGATAATCTTTATATGAATCAAATAAAGATTCAGGGGGTTCCAGCTCAACAGTAGCACTAATATGGGAAAAACAATTACAATAAATAATCTGCAACAGTATCCTTCCCCTTCAATGCAACATCGTTTTCATTTATGTTCACTTCAGGGTGCTATGTCTTAGTATTGTTTCCATTTTTTTTCTTGATTAATTTCCATGTAGTACAAGGTGAATAAGATGTAAAAAAAAACAAAAAAAAAACAAAACAATTTTGGATTCAGTCTTACCATCATTCAGTGTTCATATTAAGATAATTCATTCTTTTTGTGTATTTTATAGGGTGCAATTGCCAGTTGATGCTTTACCATTGGAAAGTGTCACCAGGTTTGCCCCATTTAATATCAAAAGGAAACGAAAGTAATCAGTTATGAGTTTTTGTCAAAAATTCGAGGTTATATTACCAAAGTAAATTCAGCAATGCAATGAATAGCAATTTTCCTAGAACAGACGACTCAGATGAATATTTAGTTTTTCTTCTTGAAGGAAAAGAGGGGGTAATTCTTCAACGGATATTTGACCCTATTTTTTCCATATCCCGACTAATTATTTTATTGAGTGCTGATCCCACTGATATTCTATACACAGGCATGCCAAATGAAAGGTTTTACTCTCATTTCCAAGTATCGACATAAACAGTCACCATGCCTGATTTTTGAGAACTATAAAATTAAATTCTTAGGTACCAAAATTGGTGAGCTACTGCCCAAATTTAGGATTTAAAGAGGCTATCTGTTAATTTTGGATTGGTGTTTGGGCCCATTCTGGTTTTAATATTTTATTTGTTTTTATTTCGAATACCTTTTTTTTTAATTTACATTTCACTTCAATGCAACATTTTTTCTTAATAGTACTCTTGATTTCACGCATCCTTTTACATTTGACATATTCTCATCACATTTCTTCATTTCAGCATCGTTGATTGATAATATTTTTGCTAATGTCAGTTACTACAATGCAAGTGTGATAATAAATGAAGTATCTGACCATTTTGGGATATTTTTGAGTGTTCAAATTTTTTTTAGTAAAGGTACTAGGCTTAACTCAAATTCACAAAATAGATATAAAAAAGTGATCATTGATAATAATGTGCTCATTCTTTATAAAGTAAAGTTAGAGAAATGTAATTTTGAATTTTTAAATAGTAATGAACTAGATATTAATGCTAAGTTTCAAAACTGGTATTCAATTATAAATAGTTTATTGATTGATTGTAGTATTTGTAAAAATGCAACTCGTCGTAGAGAAACTCCAAAGAAACCCTGGATCACCCAAGCTCTTTTAAAGGCTATTATTAGAAGAAGATATTTGTTCAAAATGTGTGCGGCTAGTAATAGCGTAAGTGATAAAACAGAATACAAGATTTATAGTAACCAGTTAAATGCACTACTTCGTAAAGCCAAAGCTGATTACTATCGTAATAAATTTAAATCTTGTGAAGGTAACCCTAGAAAAACATGGCAAATTATAAAATCCGTCGTAAGTCCTAATAATGATGGTATATTTCCTGACGGTATACATAATGATAGTACAACTGCTGATAGAATGTGCCGTCATTTTGCTAATGTGGGAAAGGATTTGGTCCAAAGTATAGTTATTTCTGAGCATGAAGGTAGTTTTAAGAAATATTTATCGAATGCAAGTGATGTTTCGGCGTATTTGAAGCCAATCAACGCTTCTGAGCTTTCTGAAACATTGAAAAATTTAAAAATTGGAGCTTCAGGCTCTGATTTTGTAACAGTTAAAACTTTAAAGTATATTTACCCTGTTATTTCCGGTCATTTAGTGTATTTATTTAATGAATGTTTAAGGACTGGGGTGTTTCCAAGTTGTTTTAAAATTGCAAAAGTTATTCCTGTCTATAAAGGTGGAGATAAAAATGTACTAGGAAATTATAGGCCCATTTCTTTATTACCAGTAGTATCTAGATTGTTTGAGAAATTGATAGTTAAAAGAATGGTTGAATTTTTGGAGAGTAAATCATTTTTTAATCCAAATCAATTTGGTTTTCGGAAGGGTTTATCTACTGAGCATGCTGTTTTATTTTTGACAACTTTTGTGAATGATGCGTTGGATAATGGTATGAAAGTCGCTTCTGTTTTTCTTGATATTGTAAAAGCTTTTGACTGCGTTGACCATTTTATACTCATTGCCAAATTAGAAAATTACGGTTTTAGAGGACCATTTCTTGAATTACTGTCCTCGTTTTTAAAAGAAAGAACTCAATATGTACAACTAGGAGATAATGTTTCTTCAGTCAGTAGTGTTAAATTTGGAGTACCTCAAGGATCTGTTCTTGGTCCCCTGTTATTTTTAATTTTTATAAATGATTTATGTAGAGCTTTTAATATGATTTCGTATGATCTTGACATTGGATGTGACGGGGAAAAAGTAATTGTCCCCAGCTTTGCGGATGATACTCATATAACTGTGGCTGCACGAACAGGAATTCAGCTGTTGAGTCGTATTAGTTCTTGTCTGGAGTTTGTACACAATTGGATGAAGCTTAATAAGTTAAATTTGAATTATAGTAAATCTTGCTTTTTATTGTATGGTAGGAGCTCAAATTATTACCCTTGCATAGATAGACTTAATATTGCTGAAATGGGTATTCTAAGAATGAATTGTACAAAATATCTAGGAGTTTTAATTGATGAATGTCTCAGCTTTAGAGAACATATAGATTATATTAGTCTTAAACTCGCTAGGAATGTTGGCATTTTAAGAAAGTTGCAGTATATTTTCCCAAGAGATATTTTAAGAACAATGTATTATTCCTTAATTCATCCTTATCTGCTATATTGTTGCAATGTTTGGGGTAGTACATTTCCTTCTCATCTCGATCGTGTTCGAGTTTAGCAGAATAAAGCGCTTCGAGTGTTATGTGGTGTAGGTTTTAAAGACTCGGTACAAAAGAGGTATATAGATTGCAAAATCTTGCCTTTAGCAGGACTTATTATTTTTTATCGAAGCCTGTTTATATATAAATATTTTCAAAATTGTTTACCAATATGTTTTAAAAGTATGTTTGAATTAGGAAGTGATATTCATACACATTCTACGAGACAGTCCGATATAATTCGTCGTCCGCTTACTATTACTCGTAGATCTCAATTCTCTATTCGGCATCTAGGACCCCATGCATGGAATTGTTTACCTACGACTTTGAGAAACTTGGATAGCTTTCTTGAATTTCGGCGGGAATTAAAGCTATTTTGCCTTAATATTTATGGTTTTGATAGTTGAGTGGACCTCAAGTGGAGCCAAGATGTTGGTTTTGATTTTGGCGATACTGGTTAAGTGCTTTTAGCTTCTTTTGTTTTGTCTCTTTTGAAGTGTAAATCCGTTTCGATTGAAATGCAGGGTAATTGATTTTTTCTTCTTCTTCTTTCTTTCTTTTTTCTTTTCCTTTTCTTTTCTTTTTATTTTTTCTTCTTTTTCGTATTGTTTTATATGTATGTGTATTGGGGTTGTAAGCCCAAACAAGCTTTGCTTCGGGCCATTTGCTTGTTTTGTTGTATTATTTATATTAATAAACCCATCTTTCTCTCTCTCTTAGAAAAGTTTACGAGTAACAAACGGCTAACAAAATGTACTCTTTCATTTTTTTTTTTACATTTATCCATTTGACTGTATTGAATTTGATTTGGTAGTGTAACTGACTTCGTGGTAAAAATTCCTGACTGTTTTTTTTTCATTTTTCAGTTAATTTTTAAATTTGGCAAATCTAACGGCTTTCATAGAAAGAATGTGAATAATGCAAGATCTAAAGGTAAACCATTAACACTCAATTGCACCCTATAAAATACAAAAAAAAGTATGATCTACCGTAATGTGAAATTTGACTGATGGTAAAACTAAACCAAAATTGTTCTGTTTGTTAACAGGATTACTGTTTTTATTTGACATTAACCTCATTTAATTCATTCCAAAATCCTACAGTTAAAATTAAATCCTATGAATAAAAACTATTATGAAAAAAAGAGCCTTGTAAAAACATGGTGATTCCCTGCTTTTTAGGGTTATACTGAAAGAAATGTTAAGAAGGCTAGGCCTCGTATTATAGATGAGCGATGGTAGATTGCCATGGACTACCCTTTGTGTCCATCCGTCTCGGGCCAGACAAAAGGCAGGTCGTTCTCAAATAGGATCGTAGGAAGTCAAAAAAGGGTTTAATGGAAGTTGGAACTTATTTAATAGAGGGCAAGATAAAGAGTAGAGTTTTGGACAGGTTATGATGGAAGAGTGTTGTGCTCTGCTGTTTGGGCACTTAAACCATTTTAAACACTTAACCCCATTGTACTGTTGTCCCAAAAAAAGACAGTACGATGATACAAAACCGTCCTGGCTTTGCTAATAGGTCACTTCTAAATGAATAGATACTTTACTAGAAGAAGAAGCCGCGATATAGCCTATCATAACAGTATACTTGGTGTAGCAACTTTTTTTTTCAGGATAAAAATCTGGCATTCGGATCATGACTGAAATACGTTTCACAAAGTTTTCCTTCTTATTTGCCAATTTGCTATACAGCTTTCAATAACTGTTCATACATCAATAGTAAACAAAAAAAGCCTTTCATTTACTATCATATTTGTTTTTTAAATGTCTTTCATTTACATTTCCAAGCTCTATTAGCTCCTTTAAAAGGTTTGTTAGAAGTGGGGGGAAAGGATAATTGATCTGTTAAATGTAATCACATTTTCTAGCAGACCTTAAGAATTAAATAGTAGAGTTTGGATGTGTTTTGATGTAGCAAATAAAAGCTCTTTTTCATGTATCTCTGCATGCAGTCACTTAAAATTTTGAAAAAAGAATGTGAAATGATTATATGTTACGAAACCAATACCAAACGTTTACCCGTAAGACCTACATCATCAGTTGTTATACAAAGTAGTCTGAGTTGTCATTGTCCGCACCATTTTTAATTAGCCAAAATACGTGTCTCTCGTAGGTTTTAAAAGGATAAAATAATTTTTAATTTAAATATAATTAATATATATAATATATATTATATATAATAATATATATAAAAATATAATTAATTATTATAAATTTTAAAAGGATAGCAGTACTTCCAGAGGCTTTTAAGTAGTTCCAAAGGTTAAACAATACAGATTTTACTGGAGATGAATAACCGATATAACAGTTATAATGTCACAACGGACTTAACGGTAACCGTTGATAGCAGTTTAAGAAGGTGCAACTTAATCTGTTGCTTATTATGGAACAGATTTTAATGCAAGAAGCAGGTTTATTTATACATCTTAGTATAAGATCTATACATCTTAGACATTCTAAAATACTTACTTAGGCTACATCATTCATAAATGTGAATCATGACACTTTCTCCCTTCAATGTTCATAAGGATGGTTAAAAAACTGTAACACTGTTGATTATTTATTATGAAGTAGCTTTTGTTGTAAAAAACACAGCTTTTTTATGTACAAAACACAGCTTTTCTTATGTATGAAACAGAGCTTTTTTTATGTACGAAAAAGAGCTTTTTTTGTACAAAACACAGCTTTTTTTATGTACGAAACAGAGCTTTTTTTATGTAAGAAACACAGCTTTTTTTATGTACGAAACAGAGCTTTTTTATGTATAAAACACAGCTTTTTTATATACGAAACAGAGCTTTTTTTACGGACGAAACACAGCTTTTCTTATTTACGAAACAGAGCTTTTTTTTATGTACGAAACAGAGCTTTTTTATGTACGAAACAGAGCTTTATTTATGTATGAAACAAAGCTTTTTTTATGTACGAAACACAACTTTTTTATGTACGAAACAGAGCTTTTTTATGTACGAAACAGAGCTTCATTTATGTACGAAACAGAGCTTTTTTTACGTAAGAAACACAGCTTTTCTTATTTACGAAACAGAGCTTTTTTTATATACGAAACAGAGCTTTTTTATGCACGAAACAGAGTTTTTTTATGTACGAAACACAGCTTTTTTATGTACGAAACAGAGTTTTTTTATATACGAAACAGACGTTTTTTATGTACAAAACACAGCTTTTTTTATGTAAGAAACACAGCTTTTTTTATGTACGAAACAGAGCTTTTTTTATGTACGAAACACGGCTTTTTTTATGTACGAAACACAGCTTTTTTATGTACGAAACACAGATTTTTTATGTACGAAACAGAGCTTTTTTTATGTACGAAACAGAGCTTTTTTTTGTACGAAACAGAGCTTTTTTTATTGACGAAACAGAGCTTTTTTTATGTACGAAACAGAGCTTTTTTTATGTACAAAACACAGCTTTTTTATGTACGAAACAGAGCTTTTTTTATGTACGAAACATAGCTTTTTTCATGTGCGTAACAGAGCTTTTTTATGTACGAAACAGAGCTTTTTTTATGTACGAAACAGAGCTTTTTTATATACGAAACAGAGCTTTTTTTATGTACCAAACAGAGCTTTTTTATGTGCGAAACACAGCTTTTTTATTTACGAAACACAGCTTTTTTTATGTACGAAACAGAGCTTTTTTTATGTACGAAACACTGCTTTTTTATGTACGAAACAGAGCTTTTTTATGTACGAAACACATTTTTTTTCATGTACGAAACAGAGCTTTTTTATGTACGAAACAGAGCTTTTTTTATGTACGAAACACAGCTTTTTTTATTTACGAAACAGAGCTTTTTTTATGTACGAGACACAGCTTTTTTTATGTACGAAACATAGCTTTTTTATGTACGAAACAGAGCTTTTTTATGTACGAAACAGAGCTTTTTTTATGCACGAAACACAGCTTTTTTTATTTACGTAACAGAGCTTTTTTTATGTACGAAACACAGCTTTTTTATGTACGAAACAGAGCTTTTTTATATACGAAACAGAGCTTTTTTATGTATGAAACAGAGTTTTTTTTATGTACGAAACAGAGCTTTTTTTATGTACGAAACAAAGCTTTTTTTATGTACGAAACAGAGCTTTTTTTATGTACAAAACACAGCTTTTTTATATACGAAACATAGCTTTTTTCATGTACGAAACAGAGCTTTTTTATGTACGAAACAGAGCTTTTTTATGTACAAAACTGAGCTCTTTTATGTACGAAACAGAGCTTTTTTTATGTACGAAACAGAGCATTTTTTATGTACGAAACACAGCTTTTTTATGTACAAAACAGAGCTTTTTTATGTACGAAACAGAGCTTTTTTTTATGTACAAAACACGGCTTTTTTGTGTACGAAACAGAGCTTTTTTTACGTACGAAACACAGCTTTTCTTATGTACGAAACAGAGCTTTTTTATGTACGAAACAGAGCTTTTTTATGTACGAAATAGAGCTTTTTTGAAGTACAAAACAGAGCTGTTTTAGATACGAAACAGAACTTTTTTTATGTACGAAACAGAGCTTTTTTATGTACGAAACACAGCTTTTTTTATGTACGAAACAGAGCTTTTTTTTATGTAAGAAACACAGCTTTTTTTATGTACGAAACAGAGCTTTTTTATGTACGAAACGCAGCTTTTTTTATGTACGAAACAGAGCTTTTTTATGTACGAAATACAGCTTTTTTCATGTACGAAACAGAGCTTTTTTTTATGTACGAAACACAGCTTTTTTTATATAGGAAAAAGAGCCTTTTATGTACGAAACACAGCGTTTTTTATGTACGAAACAGAGCTTTTTTTATGTACGAAACAGAGCTTTTTTATGTACGAAACAGAGCTTTTTTTATGTACGAAACGCAGCTTTTTTTATGTACGAAACACAGCTTTTTTTATGTACGAAACAGAGCTTTTTTATGTACAAAACACAGCTTTTTTTATGTACGAAACAGAGCTTTTTTATGTACGAAACACAGCTTTTTTCATGTACGAAACAGAGCTTTTTTATGTACAAAACAGAGCTTTTTTATGTACAAAACTGAGCTCTTTTATGTACGAAACAGAGCTTTTTTTATGTACGAAACAGAGCTTTTTTTATGTACGAAACACAGCTTTTTTATGTACGAAACAGAGCTTTTTTATGTACGAAACAGAGCTTTTTTTTATGTACAAAACACGGCTTTTTTGTGTACGAAACAGAGCTTTTTTTACGTACGAAACACAGCTTTTCTTATGTACGAAACAGAGCTTTTTTTATGTACGAAACAGAGCTTTTTTATGTACGAAATAGAGCTTTTTTTAAGTACGAAACAGAGCTTTTTTAGATACGAAACAGAACTTTTTTTATGTACGAAACAGAGCTTTTTTATGTACGAAACACAGCTTTTTTTATGTACGAAACAGAGTTTTTTTTTTATGTAAGAACACAGCTTATTTTATGTATGAAACAGAGCTTTTTTATGTACGAAACGCAGCTTTTTTTTATGTACGAAACAGAGCTTTTTTATGTACGAAATACAGCTTTTTTCATGTACGAAACAGAGCTTTTTTTTATGTACGAAACACAGCTTTTTTTATATAGGAAAAAGAGCCTTTTTATGTACGAAACACAGCTTTTTTTATGTACGAAACAGAGCTTTTTTTATGTACGAAACAGAGCTTTTTTATGTACGAAACAGAGCTT
The DNA here is from genome assembly GCF_032884065.1 of Artemia franciscana. Taxonomy (NCBI): domain Eukaryota; kingdom Metazoa; phylum Arthropoda; class Branchiopoda; order Anostraca; family Artemiidae; genus Artemia; species Artemia franciscana. The sequence goes on from NC_088881.1 coordinate 30,844,125, forward strand.
TTTTTATGTACGAAACGCAGCTTTTTTTATGTACGAAACACAGCTTTTTTTATGTACGAAACAGAGCTTTTTTTGTACAAAACACAGCTTTTTTTATGTACGAAATAGAGCTTTTTTATGTACGAAACACAGTTTTTTGTATGTACGAAACAGAGCTTTTTTATGTACGCAACAGAGCTTTTTTTATGTATGAAACACAGCTTTTTTTATGTACGAAACACAACTTTTTTTATGTACGAAACACAGCTTTTTTATGTACGAAACAGAGCTTTTTTATTTACGAAACAGAGCTTTTTTTTTATCTGATATGCAAAAAACAGCCACTACGATTTTTAAAACATGTAAATATCCTACTATTTTTGTGACAAAGAAAAGAGGCTATTACGGGGAAAAACAGAAAATTTTTATATGTTGGGAGCCACATAAGATGGGAAAAAGGAATTGAACCACTCAATAGTTTTGACTATTAACCAGTCAATAAAGGAATTCAACCTGTTTTGTTTGAGTGGATGGAATATAAATATTAATTGTCATAAATATGGTTGACGCCTTTTGAATTAGTACACAAATATTTATAAGTCCACGAGCTAAAGGGAAAAACTTAACTTTATGCTAAACAAAAAAAATGTACCAAAAATTATATTTTGTCAAATTATCCTTTCGCTTAAAGACAATAAACTGCTTTCTTACGCGTTAAAAGAAACACTAAAGGGATTTAATAACGTTTGCCATAAATATATTAACTGATAAGACAGTTACACTGCCGTTTAGAAAGTCAGATTAGTATAAATGGTTAACTGATTTCTTTTTCTTTGAGCTTTTTTTAAAGAAACTACCATTTTCTTTTAAAACTTGAAACAAATAAATACCAACTGGTGAGAACCAGAGGGCATATATGATCTTACCCCTTGTTTTAAGGTACCATGTAGGGTGAAAATGAATTCCAACCGTTTAATTGGTACTTACACACTACATACATCTTGAAAAATTAGGAAAAATTTGGAATTTGGATTTTGAACTATAACTACCTGCGTATGCAGTTATGCAATTTTTGGTAGTAGACTTGTCTTACTTGACTCAATACTCCTGCTGAAATGCTTCTGGAGTCGAGAGTAATGCTACATGGCACCTCCGTTGGGACCGATCTGTTGCAAGGATGTGGGAATTCTACATAATATTTGCCATGGCTAAGAAGGTACCTGCCATGTCTAGTAGCTAGCAAATTAACAAAAAACATTGGTGAGAAATCAGAAAAAAAACTAATAATATGTAGCACCAACGGTTTCAGAAAGTAGAGTTTTCAAACAGTTCGTGGTAACGAACTGTAGTAAGGAGTGACCCGGCTCAATAGTAACCAAAACTCTAAAAAATGGAATATTGATACCAATAGCTACATCAAAAGAATCGCATTTTAATGCTGATTTTAAAATGTAAGTTTCATCAAGTTTAGTCTTATTTATCAAAAGTTACGAGCCTGAGAAAATTTGCCTTATTTTAGAAAATAGGGGAAAACACCCCCTAAAAGTTATAGAATCTTAACGAAAATCACACCATCAGATTTAGCGTATCAGAGTGTTAAGCGTATCAGAGTGTCCCATATTGTGGAAGTTTCAAGCTCCTATCTCCAAAAATGTGGAATTTTGTATTTTTTGCTAGAAGGCAGATCACGGATGCGTGTTTATTTGTTTGTTTTTTTTCCCTAGGGGCGATCGTATCGACCTAGTGGTCCTAGAATCTTGCGAGACGGATCATTATAACGGAAATGAAAAGTTCTAGTGCCTTTTTTAAGTGACCGAAAAAATTGGAGGGAATCTAGGCCCCCTCCCACACTAATTATTTTCCCAAAGTCAACGGATCAAAATTATGAGATAGCCATTTTATTCAGCGTAGTCAAAAAACCTTATAACTATGTCTTTGGGGACGACTTACTCCCCCACAGTCCCCGTGGGAGGGGCTACAAGTTACAAACTTTGACTAGTGCTTACGTATAGTAATGGTTATTGGGAAGTTTACAGACGTTTTCAGGGGGATTTTTCTGTCGGGGGAGGGGTTGACAAGAGGGGGATATTTTGGGGGAACTTTCCATCTAAGAATTTGTCATGGGGGAAGAAGATTTCCATGAAAGGAACGCAGGATTTTCTAGCGTTATTTAAAAAAAACAATGAAAAAATAAATATGAAAAGTTTTTTCAACTGGAAATAAGGAGCAGCATTAAAACTTAAAGCGAACAGAAATTACTACGCATATGAGGGGCTCACCTCCTCCTACTACCTCGCTCTTTACGCTAAAGCATTTTTAGTGATTTCAACTATTTATTCTACAGTCTTTGTGATTCAGGGGCCATTCTTAATGAATTGGGACAAAATTTAATATTTAGTGTAAAGAGCGAGGTACTGACAAGGGAGTGAACACCTCATATATGTAATAAAAACATGAGATTACAAAAGTTGCGTAAGCTAATTTATAAGTTAGGTTTATCTTTTACTAATAAAAACATTCGTAAAAAATTAAAAGTTCTAGTTGCCTTTTTAAGTAGCCAAAAAATCGCAGGGCAACTGGGCTTCCTCCACCGTTCCCTTTTTTCTCAAAATCATTCGATCAAAACTATGAGAAAGCCATTTAGCCAAAAAAAAACTTGCAAATTTCGTGTTAATTATTCCTCTGCGGAGAGCCAAAATCAAAACATGCATTGATTCAAAAACGTTTAGAAATTAAATAAAAAAAAAAACAAGTTTTTTAGCTGAAAGTAAGGAGCGACTTTAAAACTGAAAATGAACGGAAATTACTTCGTATATGAAAGGGGCTGCTCCCTCATCAACGCCCCGCTCTTTACGCTGAAGTTTTCTACTGTTTTAAAAAGCAGAGTTGAGAAAAAGAGTCAAACTGTCAAGGCATAGCTGTATTTATGAAGCAGTATATTTTGAAATTTGCATTTTTACGGACGAATTCTGTTGTCAAACTCTGTTAACAAGTCTTAATAATTTATTCTTGCAGTTCAACGTAACAACACTGAAGAAAATGAGACACTGGTCTAAAAACTTCAAACTTTTTGAAACAACCTTAAGAATAATGGTAAAAAATTGAGGTTTTCAACTGAATATAACCAAAAAGAGTCCATAAGGCAAAGAATGCGTTTATTTTGGTATCCTTAGTTCTTCAAACACTTTTAGGTTATTGTGTAATAACTAAGATTTTGTACTTGGTAGAATATTATCTTCAAATTACATCTGGATAAGAGTTCAGGGGGTAATGATACCATCGCTAAGAAAACAAACACAGTTTTATGGTATAAATTATATTAAGGAGGGGGAGAATGCAGTGTTTTGATCATTTGTTTCTATGTGCAAGTTCCTTTTTTGAAATTTCTCCCTGCTGTATGAGTCGTATTCTGGCCCTTTAACAAAGCTTATTAATATGTCGTTTGAAAGAGGAAAGTTTCCTAGGTCCCTAAAAACTGCGAGAGTGATAACTCTATTTAAGGGTGGGAACAGAAGTGACCCGTCAAATTACCAACCAATTTCCCTTCTTTCAGTGTTTTCAAAAATATTTGAAAAACCGATGCAAAAAAGGCTCACAAGTTTTTTACAATCTAAGGAGTTTTTGCAAAATCATCAGTTCGGATTTCGATCGAAACATACTACGGAGCAAGCATGCACTAGACTCATCATTTTTCTTCATACCGCTTTAGATTCTGGAAAAATACCAGCCGCTATTTTTCTTGATGTGCGGAAAGATTTTGATAGTCTTACTCATAAGATCCTTCTTGATAAACTGTCTCATATAGGAATACGAGGTTCAGCCCTATCATGGTTTCGTTCTTATTTAAACGATAGAACGATTTCCATGGACCCTGACTCACTAAACTCCATTGGTGTAGACTATGGAGTACCACAAGGATCGATTCTTGGTCCTACTCTGTTTTTAATATACATCAACGATTTGTTTAGAGCGGTAAAGAACGCGATTCCTTCTGCGTCTTGTACTCTATGTCACGAAAAGGAAAATACAGTGGCATCTTATGATATTCTGCCATCCCGTCATGAAGATTTAGTTGCCTTCACTGACGACAGCAATATCCTATGTGCTGAAGACACGGAAAAAGCCTTAGAGATTAAGCTTCACATGCTTATGGAGTGGTCTTACCACTGGTTTGATACTAACCAACTCGCTTTAAATATCGCTAAATCACACTTTCTCATATTTTCTAGAACTGGCAAGGTATGCCCGTCCTTATCAACTATATCTACCTCGAAAGGACCTTTGTCTCGACCTAACGTAAGATACGTGCGTTTCCTTGGAATTTTGTTGGATGATAATCTTTCGTTTAGAAACCACATCAAGATGGTCCAAGCAAAAAATATCATGTAATTTTGGGATTATTCGGAAACTTAAACACATTTTTCCTGGATCTATTCTTTGGACCCTGTATTTTTCACTTGTTCAGCCGTATTTAACTTACTGCAACTCTATTTGCATGTCTACTTTCCGGTCTCTGCTCCATCCGATTAAAGTAATTCATCAAAAGGCTCGCCAGTTAGTTAACGAATTTAATAAGGGACATCGAAAAGTGCTTTTGAATACAAATGCACTCTATGTCGTCTCTTGCTCGTCAATGATTTTCAAGTATCTTCATGGTGAACTGCCTCGCTGTTTAAATTCTTTTTTTCTTGATTTAGTTAATTCAAGGAGCTCTTATAATCTATGCAATAATGACCACCTACTATTACCTCTACCTAAGACAGTCAGATCAGATTTTAGTCCCCGAATAGCATGTAGTAAAGTATAAAACAGTCTCCCTGATAATGTCCGTAACATTCATTCGTTTGATGCCTTTAAAACCCAACTAAAAATATTTTTGGTTGATAAATATAATGGGGAATAAATTTGAGAAAAAATTTACTTTTTGAATTGGTTTGAATTAATATTGTTATATGTTTAATAATATGATGAATAATGAGGGTAGGGCGACATCCCTAGTTCCTAGGCTTGAGCACGTTTATTTATTTAATTTCAATTGTTGTGATTTTGTGATGGTGGGCAAGTAAAGTGGCAAGTAAAAATAACACAAAATTATTTAATTGGATTTCTTGTTTTTTTTAAAGAAGAGACTCTTTATTTGGTATTTATTTTTGTTTTAACCCCTATGTTACGGGTCATGGAGCCTTGTCGGGGTAGAGAGTTATTGTTGTCCATTTATTTTAATGTTAATAAACTGAACTGAACTGAACTGAACTGAACATACGCTGATCGCGAATAACAGCTATGCGCCATTCGTTTTAGTTCATTTGATTACCTGTATCTGCGTTGTAAAGTTCTGTAAATAAATGCTTGTTAAAGGAACATAGCAGATGGGTTAATGGCGTTAAACTTATGGCATTATATATATTTGGAATCATCATTAAAAGACGATTCTTTTGGTGTATAGATTGCTTAATATTCAGTTTCCTGGAGTTTCGATTACTATTGGACCTAATCGCTCCTTACTCACGGTTCGTTACCAAGAACTCTTTGATTACTAAGCACAAAGAAAATTAAAATTTTAATAATGCAGTTACTTATGTATTTTTAAATTGTAAGGGGGGTATTATTTTTTTTATTTCCTTTGAATGATATTACCCAAAGAGTATTTTTCAATGAAAAGCACCTTAAAACTTTTTTCATAACCCATTAGGGGAAGGAGAGGAGGATGATTAATTGTAATATAATTTGATGGCAAGTCAAATTAAAATTTCAGGCGTATCAAAACATTATTTATTTTCTGGTAATGATAAAATTGAATAAATTTTAAACCGGTCAGAGTTAAATTGAATGTTCAAGCAAAACTTAAAACAAACCAAAATTATCAATAACAAAGGTTTGGCTACTGTCCCCCTCCTAAGCCAGAAGTTAGAAATCCTAGTGTCATTGTTATTTGCGCTTTAATGAAAGTAATCTAATTTTTACATTTACAACATTAAAAATTAAAATTCAGCTATAATACAATCTACAATTGCTAAGATTTTCAGGAATTACTCCCATTGTACATTAAATATTTAGTTTACTTTCATTACTTCTTTCCAATAATCTTAGGTTTAGCTTTATTAGTCCGTGAAGTTTTGAAAAACTAAAGCACATACAAAAGGTAATTGACTTGACTCTATTAAATAAAAAACACACAGAAAAGCACACAACTCCAGGAACAGATCAATAATTCTTAGAGCCTAAACGTTAGCCTTTTTAGAAAGTCAAGAATTCATATTAAAACATCATTAATGATTGACAAAATAGCAAAGTATTTAACCAAAGGCACTGTGCACTACACAGAAAAAACAGATAGTCTTGCTAAACAGAATTTATGTGCCTTAGAATAAAGACGATATTTTTACAACTGTATCGAAATGATTGAGCTGAAACGGAGTATTTTGTTTCCAGAGGAGTAGTGTTGTATAATTTTGCCCCCATGTATTTTATGGAAAAAGCTGCTGTTTATGTGTGACAAATATCCAAAATAAGAGAAAAATATGTAGAAGAAGACGTTGAATCAGCATGATAATAGTCCAATAAATGAAAGAAAGGGTGCATGACTAAGGGGTGCCTTGTTAGTCCAAGGGTTGCAAGACCAGTTTTGTATCAAATATTTTGTGGTAACTTTAGTTTGTAGTAATAGAAGTTGTTTAGAACGAAGATAAAAAGAAGTTTAGAAAGTTCGAAAAGTAGAAAGAATCGCGACTTGAAACACAGATTGCTTGTTCATACAATATTTCTTTTTCTTCGCACGTTCCCAAAAATTATATTTGTAAAGAAAAATCTTAGCTATATTATCCACAATATATTATGGAAACAATGCTTAACCAAATTTACCTCTATTTGATTGTTTTCAGACTAAAAGCTCTGGAATTGGAACTAACTCAGTGTATAGAAATCATATTGATTTATGAATCATAATAAGATTCATTGAGTTTAGTATTACCCTTCAAAAGCAGCGAGCCTGACAAAATTTGCCTTATTTTCAAAACAGGGAAGAAACACACCTTAAAGCCAGGTTCCCTACTGAAGAGGTCTGAGCTCCCATCTGTAAAAACGTAAAATTTAGCATTTTTACCAGAAAAAAATCTCAGATGTGTGCTAATTTTTTTTTCTTGTGGTGATTGTATCGTACCAATGGTCCTAGATTGTCAGAAAAGGGTTCATTTGAACGGAAATTAAAAGTCCAGGTTCTCTTTTTTAAGTAACCACAATATTGGAGGGCTGCTAGCCCCTCTCCCACAACATTTTCCCTTAAAGTCATCCGATCAAACTCGTGAAATAACCATTTTGTTTAATATAATTGAAATACATTTTAATTAATTATTTTGTTTAACATAGTTGAAAGGTCCAATAACTATGCCTTTGAAGATAACACGACCCCCACAACCCCTGAGGGAAGGTCTTTAAGTTATGAGATTTGTACATTTTTTTACTTGTGGTACTTATCATTGAAATATACGCATACATTTTTGGGTTGGGAGGGGGGTAAGTTTTCTGCTGGATATATTTTTCCAGGGGAGGGAAGTTCTGGAGGGAAGGAGTCAACTTGGGAGGGGAAAATTTCTCAGACTTCCTGTACCAATATCTTTTTGATTGTGTTATTTCTCTGTGCCGACTCAGTTTGTGGACCTTCCCAATTTGGTTGAACTATTTCATAAAGGATGTTAATTGTCTTTACTTTTATCTGGCCCAGAAATTCGTTTTATATATCTACCGTTGAAGTTACGACATTCTTCGCAAGTTCAGAAGCAAAAAAGAAATAATACTTGTTAGCATCTTGTTTCTACTTTTCAACAATATTTCGATAGCAAACTCTGATAATTTATTCTGTTTTATAACACAATTCTTAACCACGAAAATTTAGAATTTTTGTTCTTAATCTACTCTCATGTGGTCCTTCAAGGGTACGACATTCATGGATTGCTTCACGAATCTTATTAGAAAACAAACATAACTTACTTCAAAGTCATTCTAACTCAAAACATTAGTCCAATCTAGTTTTCCTTCATGATATTTTAATCCATAAGTTTGATTAATTGAATCTAAATATTTTCTCGTCATTTCTGTGTTGCTCATTTGGATATAATAATCAATTACTAAACAACACCACTACAAAACATGGGGAAGATCTAAACCCCATGCCTTATAAAATACATGATTTATGAGGATGTTTATCGCCGGGAAAATACTAAATGGTAGCATATTAAAAAAAAAATTGTATTTGCATTATTTCTTAGCTGCAAAACATTGGGGTTAAACTCTTTTATTAGCATTAGGATAGACGGCTTTTTATGTGACCCTAACTTCTGACAAAGTAAAGTGCGAGTAACAATCGCAATATGATTCGAGGGCAAGGGGGAAAATTCTCCACTTCATATATCTAGTAATTTCTGTTTGTTTTGAGTTTGATTAGAATATCAGTTTTAATTTATTTTGGTTTCTTTTAACTGTTTTATCTCTCTTAGCTATTATAATATCTGTTGTTTTTAAATTATAATTGGGGTAAAAGACAGAAAAACTTCCTTGTTTAATTATTTATTAATTTCTATTTGTTTCTATTTTGAGTTGAATATTAGTTTTATTTTTTGTAGCTTGTAAGTTCATTATTGGTTTCATTTTTATTAGGTGTTTAGTTTACTCTGCTTCTACTGCTACTACCGCCAGTGACCAGTATTTCGACATCATAGTAATGCTCGTAATGGCCATAATACAAAAAAAATAATTAGGTTCTCATTTGGTTCTCATGCTGGTTCTCATGGTTCTCATTTTACTCATTGTATTTTTCAATTTTGTCTCTTTATTGGACAAATTGGGTGATATAAAGCCTGGGATTGATTATGTTGATGCAAGCAAAATTTGTAGCTGACTTTTCAATGTAGGCTATTTTTGGTCACAAGTTCTTATTCTCCCTAAATGACAATTAAACTTGACTGCCTCAAATAGTTTATTTTCTATTATAGTGCATATTACAATAATTTAAAAAATAATTCTTGAATAAATAAGATCAATATTATGTGTAATTTCCAAACAACTAATACTGGATAAACATACACAGAAGGTATGATATGTTTTAATTAGTACAGACCAAAATCCACAATACTGAATCCTAAAAATACATTTTGGCTTAATGAATAGAATTGAGTTCCATTATTCTGTGGTTCCCATTGTTTTCCATCATGTGTACTTGGCTTATCATTTAAACATCTATTATCAAAACCCGAAGTTTCTAGAAAGAAAATATTGGCTTAATGCAGAGAATAGATTTCCTATGTGGTGAACCTGACAAAAACACAACAAATAGGTATATTTTCAACACCAACTTATTTTAAGACATATCAGATCAGACAGGGTTATTTTAATGACTTGTGTCCCTCTGTATATTATTTGACCTATAAAAAGACGACTGTTTCTGTTTTGAGAATTAACTCTGTTTCGAGGGCTTACTCTGTTTTGATAGCTAAAATCTTTGATAACCTAGTGAGAACAATGACCCTATGTAAAGAAAAGCTAATATGGTCAAGCAGGGATAAAAGCCTTGACTAGTATAGAACGACTAGGCTTATCGTCATTTCTCCTTGACTTTTTGCTCTGATCCTTACAGATGTTAGCTTCGAGTGAATGTACAGGTGCAGAACCTCCAACTGATATTTTATCAATGGCGAAAAGATATTCATTCAGCGTTTGCTCTACAGAAAAAGCAATAAATCGTATGAAAGGACGTATATCATATTTTTGAGCGGCTTCTAAAGCGGCAAAATATTGAGCTTTTCGTTCTTTATCTATAATTACAAGAGGATATTTAGCTCGCATTAATATTAAATTCATTAGAAGTCTAGAAGTTCGTCCGTTACCATCAGTAAATGGGTGAATATTCACAAGTTTGTAGTGAGCTAATGCGGCGTATTTTATTGGATGTAAGCTTCTGGCTTCAGATGAGTTGAGCCAGATGATAAATTCACTCATGAGAAACTTTACATCTTGAGGAGGTGGAGGCTTATGACCGTTAATATACACCTGCGTGTGACGGTAAGTTCCACTTTCACCAGGATCTACCATACCCAGAACGTACTCATGTATCTGCAGTATGTCTTTCTCTGATATATCCCCTGGTTTGTTAAGCAGTGTACTCCATAAATATTTCAAAGCGCTGTCTATTCCAAGAATCTCATTTCGTTCAGTTAAACTTTTACCAGATGGACACTTTTGACTTTCAAGAACCTCCCGTGTCTCTGCTAAACTCATCGTATTTCCTTCAATTCCTGTCGTATGATAAATATATTGAAACTTAATATCGTCTGACACTTTACTTAAAACAGCTTCACCCGGAAAATTTACAATTTTCTCTTTCGTTCTTGCAATATTCTGTAGCATACACTCATCAAATTTCTCAACTAAAGGCAGGGTTCTTTTGTGGTTTTCTAAGGCATGGGAATGGCGAGGAGATACACTCAGGGCCTTTTTGTAATAAGAATCTGCCTCAACATAATTACATCTTATTCCCTCCAGATGTTCACCATAAGAGTTCAAAATGTCTGGATGGTCAGGAGATAATGCTAGTGCATGCTTAAGAAGCCTTTCTGCCTTTTGATATCTGCCCGAGTTTTTCATTAGATTTCCATAATGCATTGCCACTAGGGCCTCATTAATTTTGCTTTTATTTTGAGTTTGACCATCCACAGAAGTCACTCCTAAGGTGCAACTTAACGTAAAACCAACCCCTGACGGATGTATTTGACTCGAAATTAATACATCTGTTCCTCGATGCATTCCATTTTCTGCTGGTGTAGCCGATGCTAGTGGAGGTTTTTGTAACTGCGGTATGACTTCTTCTGGAATGTGGGTTTCTTTAATATAAAGGGCTTCGTTTTTATACTTGGTGACTTTAATGGGGTTAATGATATTATTGCATGCCTTATCTTGGCTTTTGGCGGATATAGCCTTTTCAGACTCAAATATTATTTGTTTCGGTGGTAAATTAATTGTTTCATCCTTAACCTTAGTCTGGTGGTAAATTGACTGGGAAGAGGCTCCAGTTTTCATCGGAGACATATTGTGGGGAGAAACATACGATGTTCTTTTCGAATCACGGTTTTCGTCATGAAATATCGAATCTGTTTCCTTGGAATATCTCTGCTCTGAAAATTTATCATATGGCTTCAAAGTGCCAGCATAATGGAACTCAAATTTTAAAACAGGCATTAAGTCTTTGTCACACTGACCCAAATTTTCTATTTTAACCGCATGATTTATCACAACCTCAGTAGTTTGGCTTGTCATCTTTGACGTTATATGATTTTGACCCTCTTCCTCAGTTTACCTGTAAAAAAGAAATTTATTATCGTATCTTGTTGAAATCATTACCATGCAAATATTTTGTCCTTAAGATTTGAGAGCCAATATTGGGTGCTTGAGCGTATCCCCTTTCAAAACCCTCACCTTCAACTTTGCACATATACTCATGTTGCAACTCGTTTGGCTGATTTTCATTAAGGAAATTTTGTACCTAAGGAATGGTTATTTTAAAAGGACTGTGTTAAATCAGAGCCAACTGACGGTATATTTTACAAGAGTGTTTTGTTTCAATCAAAATTTAAGAGGTCCTGAGCTTGGTAATTGTAAACATGAGGCAAATATATGAACACAGAAGTCCAGATTAAAAGCATATGAAGCGGAGATACGGTACCTTGGTTGAATAACTCATGCAACAATTTTCAATATGTATAATTGAAGGATACTTAGGTTTGTGCTGCTTCCACCCCCCACCCCCTTCCAGACCCACCTTCAAATAGTTCGACATGGTGTACCTCCTTTTACTCTTGATGATTAAGATGTTGTTTTTGGAGGGGTTCCAATGAAAATACTTCTAATGTTTCGGACTTCCTCAAATCAAAACCTACTCTACAAATAATTTCCAAGTTGTATTGTAATTTCACCCAAGTTAAAGTTTAAGGGTATCTGGGTATTTTGGTAACTAACGCAAGGAAAGCTTTACAATTTAGAGTTTTCAAATCAAAGTAAATTAGGTACGTATTTCAAAAGGTGTGCTTGACATTTAGTGGTAATGGTAGTGGCCATACACATGGGACAGGTTTTAAACATTGTTGAAATGCTTTTTTTCAATGAAAGTGCCAAAGAGACGTGTTTTTCAATGAAAATATCGAAAAAGGTTTTCCGAAATTCTGTAGAGGTGCAACGAAATATAGGGGGTATATTCAAGTGAAACATATTTTATATTGTATTTAAAAATTGAAAACAAGGTTCATGAAATTCATTTGCAGTTAGGTTTCTTTGCATTCTACAATTTGTTAGTTGATTCTTTTTTTGGAGGGGGGGAGGAAACAATGCTTTCAGATTCAAAACTCAGCATGTCGCAGCATGTTAAGATCAGAATTATGCAAGAGTTTCCGATTTGTCTGACATATTAAAAAAAATGCCAAAAATTAAGAATTTTAAACAAAGAAAAGAGTGACATTAAAACCCATACTATTAAAAACTATTACTTTAACAAGAGGGTTACCCTTTTCCACAAACCCTACCAATCTTAGTCTTTATGTTCAAGCTTAACAAATGTTTCTCTGAAAGGCTTTTAAAATAGAACACATAGTAAGTTAGTAGTTTCAAGCATTTGATAATCCAATATTGTTTCTAAACATTCGAAAAAGCAAACACGACTAAATATATCCTTTTTGCGGGCAGCGGTTACAACCTTGTAAAGTTTCATCTGCAATAAATTGGGACTTTTTATTTATTGGTATTAATATTTAACACTCAATTTAATTGCATTTATCTAATTAATGGGTTATTAAGGGGTTAAATTGTCACCCCTACATACTGATATTTTGAAGAACCGCAAACGGACATTTGAAGAAAATAACCCCTAAAAATTTACTTTCCCTCAACGAGCTGTTGTTTTTGGCTCAGGATCATCCAACATGTAGGCCATCCGTTGATTTACCCCCATAGCTCTAAGCCAATCGGCTAGGTAAGAATTGTTATTCGTAGCTTTCTGGCCAGTGTCAAAATCTTTCCTTTGTGGCAGAAAATCGTGGAAATTGGTACTTTCCTGTTCTAAGGTCTGACGGTTGAAGGTAATTTGCATAGCATTCCGACAGTTCTGAGCTGACTAAGCATTTCAGAATTCTCCGTCGGTACCATTTTGGTTATATCTGGGATGGCATTTTAGTTCTGCAGCTCTAAAGAACAGAAACTTGCCCTTTTCTGTGGCATGTTCCCTTTTGCTACTTAAAAAAGGCATTAGATCTTTGAATTTTTGTTCAACTGACCCGTCTGCTGATATTTTGTGACCACTTATTTTATGTGGTTTCACGTACCCTCCCCCCAAAAATAATAATAATAATAAATAAGCCCGCACTCCTAAGCAAGTTGTCAAATATCCAACCTAAGTGAGCTCTAACCACATAATAAGATACACTGACTAGTCGAAGAAAGTGCATCGATAATCATCGATATAATCGGCTTGAGTAACCCACCGAAATCATATTCACTCAAAAAACCATGGCTCCGCCTTGAAATTATAAATCAGGCAGAAGCCTGCCCTCTAACAGAGACCCTCTAACACACAAAGCAAGAGGTTGAAACGCCTAATAGAAGAGAAAACATCAAGACCTGCCACACCTTACCTCAATGAGAACTATTGTGAGTGGGAAGACGAATTCCAGAAATATGACAACCACTATATGGACAAAGAATTTGTGTGAATTCTGAATAAAACTGTTCTACTACTACTAGCGCTACTAACGATTCACTGCATAACCAAGCCACCTGAGACAAACACAGCTGCGCAAGTTCCTCCATCCCAAATTATTCAAAGCCTCTACAGTCTGACAAGAAGTTCCATTTTCACTTAAATACTTCCTTCGACCTTCTCCCATTCCATTCAGGGACGATATCCTTTTTTGGGCCAAGATTCTTGTTCTAAAAGGATGATTGTTGGCAAACTATCATCCTTCATCCGCAGAACGTGTCATAGCCATCTCAAACTTTCGCTCATTATGACCCTAAAAAGGAAGATAGAACCACAACATTTGTAGGTCTTACAATTTGAAATATGGTGAGTCATACGGGTACCCAGCAAAATACTGTGGAAAACATCTAATAAATCCTCTTCCGTCTTTCAGAGTGCCGTGTTTCAGAACCAAACTTGACCATTGTCATCACTGTAGCTTTCAATGTTCTCATCTTGGCTCGCAAACTTATCTTACTATTCTTGTTTTTTCTGAAGTTTTTCCAACTGTGAAGAAACACCCTGGGCAATTATACTTTTAGTAGCTTCACTTCGTCCATCATCTTTACTAATGATACAACCTAGGTAATTAAAGCTATCTAATTGACCGATCTTTTTGCTACCCAATACTACCTCTTTACCATCACTTATTTCCAGTGTAAGCCTATGTATACCTATAGTGTATACCTATTCTTTCACTCTAAAACCTCTGAACCTCCAAAACATCATTTTTGCTAACACTTTTATATATGACACCCAAATCATCAGCAAAATCTATGTCTAGAAGAGTTTCACTTTCCCATTTGATTATATCCTCTCCCGTAGCCTTTACCGTGTTCCTTAGTGCACAGTCCATCAAATGATGTATATAAATTGTGAAAGAACGCAATCCTGCTTAACTCCTGTTTCAATGCGAAACCAGCTACTATCCTCATTTCATCCCTTAACAGCAGTACATAGCACTTACCATTTTAATGAATTTATTCGCTATATCATACAAGGGTAGGTCCTTCGCTATGGCTCTTCTATCGGTTGAATCAAATGCTTTTTCATAATCTATAAAACTAAACAATAAAGGGGTCTAATGCCTCAGGCACCTTTCAGTTATTAATATCAGAGTAAAAACTAATTGACCGACACATCCTCTCTCCTTCCTAAAGTAACACTGTTCTCTTGAAAATTTATCTACAGCATCTCTAAGTCTAAAAGGTAACATCATACTCGGCCAGTTCACTGCTATTAGACAAACACGGACACACAATTGCAGACTTGAGGGAAGGGTTGAAGGATATGAGGAATACTTCTGCGAAGAGCTGAGCCCAACAGTAGCGTCTGAACTAAGTATCGTCTTTACCACTTCTGCGATACCCAAGAGACCCAAGCCGTCCCCCATTAAGAAATAAAAGGTCTTCGGAACACAGTCCCTGAAGACTAACAAAGCCCCTGACCTGGATAGTATTCATGCGAAATTATAAAAGACGGTGAATGAATCCAAACAGGCAAAGTAAAAGGCATGAAAAAATGTTTGAGGTAATGATGACCAAAAATGAAGCACAATGAAATTTACGGTTAGAAGATATGCGACAATAAGCATCACGACAAAATACAAATGAAAACGATGGGCAGGGAATCCACGGTCTGAGCACAAGCAACAGCGAGGTTCACACCGAATCGTAAATGAAAATAACGTGCAACAAAATCTGTAGTTAAATGAGAGGTAACAGCGAGAATCACAACGAATCCTATTAGAATACGAATTCTATAAAATATTACGCAAGATGATATATAACTCTGAACAACTAAAATAAAAGGTATGGAAAGATAACATGTTATTGTAGTCTGTGAAGGATAAACAGGAATGAGGAACTTCTTAATTCAATTGAAATTGCTGATTTTCCACCCTATCACTTAAAACTAGAGAATAACACGATAATCTGCGGTTAAATGACAAGCGACAGTGAGGATTAGATCAACTCGTAAACAAAGCCTGCGGTTATAAGAGAAGCAACATCAAGAATCAAAATGAATCCCTGGATAATGCAAATCCTTTAAAATATAAGATATTGTGTAGGATAAACAGCAAGTAGAAATTGAATTCACGCAAGAATTCATTAATTCAGTTGAAACTGCTCATTTGCAACCTCATGACTTTAAACTAAAAAATGCATGATATTTATGGTAATGTTAAACACAATTAAGGAGGGCTGCGCACCAGCTATTTTCGACGAACCTATTGAATCTGTTGTAGAGAGGGAGGTCCTAAAAAAAAAAAAATTTAAGTTGAATTTCAGGCTCAAAACTTATGGTGTACCTCATAGCCCCCCCTTTGGTATGCCCCCCTCTTCTTTGAGGAAGGAACTTTAACCAAGCATGTAATATGAGTACCGAGAGTAGCTTCCTCCACACTATGGAGCTACAAGTCCTTATGCGTCAAAGCATTGCGATTAAAGTTGGATTTTACCGTAAAAAGCAGAGTTTTCGTGGGGGACAGCAGGCTTTGTCAGATTCGAGGAAATCTAAACTTATATGTTTCAAGTGGAAGAAAAGAGTGACGCTAAAGTCTAAAATGAATAGAATTTATCCAGTATAAGATGGGGGCTGTCACATCTCTTATCCCTTTAAATAAAAACAAGTAAGGAGTGACATTAAAACTTTAGCTAATAGAAACTTGTGCCTGATAAGAGAGGGCTTAACCCCCTGCTTTTTACGCTTAGGTTTTGTAGCAATTCAAGCAGCTCGTTGTAAAGAACTGTAAGTAAGGAGTAACTCGGCCCAATAGTAACTGAGACTCTGAAAGAAAGAAATTTTGATGAAATTCGAAAGAATTGGCTTTCTCTGCTGGTTCCAAACAGTTAAAATTCACAGTGTAATGAGCAAACAGTTCGTGGTAACGAACCCGGCTCAATAGTAACCAAAACTCTAAAAAATGGAATTTTGATATGAATACCTACATCAAAAGAATCGCATTTTAATGCTGATTTTAAATATATAAGTTTCATCAAGTTTAGTCTTACCCATCAAAAGTTACGAGCCTGAGAAAATTTGCGTTATTTTAGAAAATAGGGGCAAACGCCCCTTAGAAGTCATAGAATCTTAACCAAAATCACACCATCAGATTTAGCGTATCAGAGAACACTGCTGAAGAAATTTCAAGCTCCCATCTACAAAAATGTGAAATTTTGTATTTTTTGCCTGAAGACAGATCACGGATGTGGGTTTATTTGTTTTTTTTCCTCAGGGTGATCGTATCGACACAGTTGTCCTAAAATATTGCGAGAGGGCTAATTCTAATGGAAATTAAAATTTCTAGTGCCCTTTTTAACTGACCGAAAAATCGCAATGCACCTAGGTCCCCTCCCACGCTCATTTTTCCCAAGTCACCGGATCAGAATTTTGAAATTGTAGTTTTGTTCAGCATAGTCGAAAAACCTAATAATTATGTCTTTGGGGACGACTTGATCCCCCAAAGTCCCTGGGAGAGGGGCTGCAATTTAAAACATTGCAAATCACACCATCAGATTCAGCGTATCAGAGAACCCTACTGTAGAAGTTTCAAGCTCCTATCTACAAAAATGTGGAATTTTGTATTTTCTGCCAGAAGGCAGATCACGGATGCGTGTTTATTTGTTTTTTTTGTTTTTTTTTTTCCAGGGGTGATCGTATCGACTCAGTTGTCCTAGAATGTTGCAAGAGGGCTCATTCTAACGGAAATGAAAAGTTCTGGTGCCCTTTTTAAGTGACCAAAAAAATTGGAGGGCACCTAGGCCCCCTCCTATGCTAATTATTTCACCAAAGTCAACAGATCAAAATTCTGAGATAGCCCTTTTATTCAACGTAGTCGAAAAACCTTATAACTATGTCTTTGGGGACGACTTACTCCCCCACAGTCCCCATGGGAGGGGCAACAAGTTACAAACTTTGACCAATGCTTACATATAGTAATGGTTATTGGGAAGTGTACAGGCGTTTTCAGGAGGATTTTTTTGGTTTGGGGAGGGGTTGAGAAGAGGGGGATATGCTGGGGGAACTTTCCATCGATAATTTGTCATGGGGGAAGAAAATCTCAATGAAGGGAGCGCAGGATTTACTAGCATTATTTAAAAACACAATGAAAAAATAAATATGAAAAAGTTCTTTCAGCTGGAAGTAAGGAACAGCATTAAAACTTAAAACAAACAGAAATTATTACCCATTTAAGGGGGTCACCTCCTCCTAATACCTCGCTCTTTACATTAAAGTATTTTTAGTAATTTCAACTATTTATTCTACGGCTTTTGTGATTCTGGGGTCATTCTTAATGAATTGGGACGAAATTTAAGCTTTAGTGTCAAGAGCAAGGATCTGACAAGGGGGCGAACCCCCTCATATATGTAATAAAAATATGAGAATACAAAAGTTCTTTACGTAAGCTAATTTATAAGTTACGTAAATCTTTTACTAATAAAAATATTCGTTTAAAATTAAAAGTTCTAGTTGCCTTTTTAATTGACCAAAAAATCGAAGGGCAACTAGGCTTCCTCCCCCGCTCTTTTTTTCTCAAAATCATTCGATCAAAATTATGAGAAAGCCATTTAGCCAAAAAAAAATGCAAATTTCGTTTTAATTATTCCTCTGCGGAGAGCCAAAATCAAAACATGCATTGATTCAAAAACGTTCAGAAATTAAATAAAAAAAAACAAGGTTTTTTAACTGAAAGTAAGGAGCGACATTAAAACTTAAAACGAACAGAAATGACTTCGTATATGAAAGAGGCTGCTTCCTCATCAACGCCCCGCTCTTTACGCTAAAGTTTTTTACTGTTTTAAAAAGAAGAATTGAGAGACAGAGTCAAACTTTAGCGTAAAGAGCGGGGCGTTGATGAGGAAGTAGCCTCTTTCATATACGAAGTAATTTCTGTTCGTTTTAAGTTTTAATGTCGCTCCTTACTTTCAGTTAAAAAAACTTGTTTTTTTTATTTAATATCCATCAAGAGCTATAAGTCTTAGAAAATTTGTCTGATTTAAAAATTTGGAAACGTTCATAAGATATTGGGTGATATGAATGATAATCACAACATCATATTCAGCATATCAGAGAACCCCACTGTAGATGTTTTAAGTTCCTATCAACAAAAATATGGAATTTTACATTTTAGTCAGAAGAAATTTCCCGGATGCCTTTGTTTGTTTTTTCCCTAGGGTAGTCGAATCGAACCAATAGTCCTAGAAGATGAAGAGAGGTCTGATACTAAGGGAAATTATTAGTTCTAGTGCCCTTTCTTAGTGACCGAAAAAGGTAATGAAGGGACAATAGCCCCCTTCGGATGCTTGTTTTTTCCCAAAGACATTTGATCAAAAGTTTGAGATACTCAATTGACATAGAATAGTTGAAAGGCCCAATAACTATGCCCCATAGGCTGACATGATCTCCACATAACCCTTGGGGAAATGCCTGTAAGTTATGCAATTTGCCAATTGTTCACATATAGTATTTTCAACTGGAAATTATATAGAAATCTTTCTGGGGATTTTTTTTGGAGGGGGATATTTTTGACAAGGAAAATTTTTGGCGGGGCGAAGGTTTCCGGGGATAATTCAACGGGTGACTTTTTCGGAATGTACATACGGAATCTTTTTATTTGTCTTACTTTTTCTTTGGCTGCTCCATTTTACATGCGATGAGAAAGTTTCGAGGGAATTGTCCTGGGGAAATTTTTAGCGGGGAGAAAAATTACCTGGGGTGATTTTCCCGTGGGGAGGAGGGTTGAAATGAGCATTTTACTGAGAGAAATTTTCTGTGGGACGAATTTTACATGGGGGATAGGTGAATTTTCCGAAAATTTTCCACCGAGAATTTTCGGCATAATGCGAAAAATGAAACTAAATCAGAAACTAAATAAACAGAAAATAATGCTATGATATTACGGAAAATTTACAAGGAGAAATCATCCGGGGCAATTTTCAACGAGAAGAGAATTATCCTGGGTGATTCTTCTGGTGGGCAAGGTTTTACAAGGGTGTAATTTTCTATGGATCAATTATAATAGTTCGAGGGGGAATTCTCCGAAGGAATTTTCTACGGAGAGCAGAGGCGAATTTCCCGCATGATTTGAAAAACGATCAGAAATAGAGTTTAAAAATCGTTTTTTTCAGCTGAAGGTAAGGAGCAGCATTAAAACATAAGAAATTTAAATTATTCCATCTATGAGGGGGACCACCCCCTCGTCAGTCTGCCGCTATTTACACTGACATTTGATTGTTTGTTCCAATTCTTTGGAAATGACTCCTGAAACACAATGGTCGTTTAATTGGAGTAGGAATTTTTTGTAAAAATAAAAAGCTTTAGCATAACGAGTAGGGGATTAAGGAGGGAGAAACCCTCCTCATCTACGGAAAAGTTTCTGTTCATTTTAACCCTTAACGTTGCATTTAATTTTAGTTGAAAAAAGTTTCTTTTTGAATATTCAATTCGTTTTAGTTTGAAAACCACTGTTTTTAATTAAAGTTTTACATGACATCATGACGTCATATATAGATAATAACACGTAATAAATACCAAAGAATGCGATTTTTTTTGAAAAATCACATTTTAGTCCAGTCACTTAAGACTCCAAAAAAGAAAAAAGAGTAGAACTTTTTGTTTCCGTTCAAACGAGCCTTCGTTCAATATCCTATGAACAACGGTTCTATACACCCCTCCCCCTAGGAAAAAAAACGTATTCGAGATATTTCTTTGGAGAAAAAAAATGCTAAACTCCCCATTTTCGTAGATAGGAGTTTGAAACCTTTACAATGGGGATCTCTTATATGCCAATTTGAATGCGATCTTTTCATCAAGATCTTTTGTCTTTTTAAGACTGGTTCCCCCCTTTTTTGAAAATCAAGCAAATTTTCTCAAACTGGTAGATTCTGGTCGGTAACTTTAACCTTGATGAATTTTATAAATTTGGCATCAGCACAAAAAGTGAATCGTTTGGTATATTGATTGTGATCAAAATTCGTTTTTTCCAGTTTATGTTGCCATTAACCCAGGTCACTCTTTACTTACAGTTCTTTTCCACGACTTACACGGAAGTTTGATTTTTATCTCAATTTACTGAGAATGACTGCTCTAACACCAGAGGAATGTTATTTTTTTAATTATTATTATTATTATAATTATTATTATTAGTTTCAGAATGGTAGGCTACTGGAGAAAAGGGTTAATTGCTTGTATTTGCTTCAAACGGCATTGCTTTTATTTCAAATATTTTGAAAAGCTATTGGTAAAGAAAATATTTTCCAAAATGCTTTCAAGAAATCATTGCTTGAAAATTTCATATTATTACCGGTGTTATGAGGCTACCTCCCCTGAGCGCACGAAGTATTCGTAGTTTCGCTGTAATACGCCCCTTATTTCATTTGAAACACATAATAATGACCATCCTTCTTGGAAAAATAGTCAATTTACTTATTTTTGCAGAAAGAGGCTTGAAATCTCTGTTCAATGTTCTCAAGACATGACTTCAACGGTTTTGTTTTTATTTGCATCCGCCATTTTTTTTTCATGGGTCTTTTTCGAAATTACCAATTTTTCGCAATTGACTTCTACTATTAAGAAAAATCAAAATTTTAGTTACCATTGATAAATCGATGCCAAACGGGGTTGCATTTCAAAATTTATCTAAGAACACATTTCTTAATTTCCCACTATAATGGACTGTGTTTCATCCCCTACTAGGCTGCAGCAATTACCGTAGCATAATTACTACGCACGGTTTGATATTACATTAACCAAAAACCTTACCGCCCGGAACAGAGGTATTTTTGTCTAGAATTCCCATAGCTGTGAATTCTATCAGTGGCCTATGTATGTAAATTACTGGCCTCTAACCTCAGACTATCAGACAGGGAAGAAGCCTTTACACTCTTCCTCCCCCTGTAATCTCGATATATTTGGGATTCTTCAATGATTCTTCATCTTTTCTGTGTAACTCTCGTATTTTTGATACCTTTTCGGAAATCTGCTCTCCTTAAAAGTTTAAGCCCCCCTTGAAAAAGATGAATACGTTTTTGCCTTCAATATATTTTTTCAGTTTTCTTTTAACCATGGCTTTATTTTCAACCAAACAAGAAGGAAATTCTAGATTTTACAGTAGCCTGATCGTATAGAAATTGATATCTCTATTTGTAAACCTTTGAAAAACTTTTTAATGTTTTCAGTCCTACTTAGGGACTATTTACATTAGTCCTATTTCTTAAGGACAAGAGAAGGCTCATACTATGCTCAGCAGAGTGGTGATTCTGGCCCATCTGGGGCAAATCTTGGGGCACAGCTGGGGCACAGCTGGGGAAAATCTTGATTACCACTCCTCCCCTCTGTCTCCCACAAAATTCTCAGGTCAAATTTTAACAAAATTATTTTCAATTTATTAATTAATTAATAATTTATTTTTTAAATATTTTGAATTTATTATTTTAATTATTTAATTATTCTTACTTATTTTAATTCAATTATTATTATTTGATTGTCATTATATAATTTTTAATTATTTAATTATATTAATTAATTAATAAGATAATACCTGTACCCTATTAACTGTTAATTAATTTTCACTTATTAACGGTGCCCTCTACTTTATTTTAATAAAAACAATATTTCAAAACTACAAAATGATTTTGACCGTAATTGAAATTGTGTGCCCTTAAAGTTTCTGCACTCAGTGCAAGTGCCCCCTCTGCCCCCTTCTCCCTAATACCTCCTCTTGCTCAGGAACGTAGTCATAATAAATTACAACTCACCTTTAGGTAAATTTCAAGGCTCACTGTATTCTCTTTTAGTAATTCATTTTCCCCCCTGATTTTGAAAAAAAATAACTAAAGAATCTAGACAGATTTTCCAGCATAAAATATAACGACACTGATAAGGTTGCTAGTTTTGTTGATAAACGGAGTTCAACGTGCACATTTAAGATTGTTTGTTCCTTAATCTAAATAAAGTTTTTCCACAAAACAAGCTTTTCAAAGAAAAGTAAAGAGCTCCATTAAACAACGCAGGAGCAGAATTAGAAGCGTAAAACTACCTGAAATCATCATCAATAAACAAATGAAGCCCAAAACGAACAGAGATAACAATATATAACTTAGTCAAACTCAAAAACGAGCAAAAATTACCATGAGTAGGGCTGAGAACCCCCACACCTTTTCAAGAACAGAACAATTCGCGTTTTACTGAAAACGAAAGACAAACGATGGTTTAACTTTTCTGACTTTAATAAATAAAAATTATTAAAACTTTAAGAAATAAATATCAGTAATGAATATTAAACTGACAATCCATGGTCTTATGTTTTTTTTTCTTTTGAATAAAGTGCAAATTATAATCTGGTTTTAAGAAAGTATCAGTATCAGTTCAGAGTTCAAAGTGTCAACATCTAAATTGGATATTGCATGGACATTATTAATTCAGTAAGTTTTATGCGAAGAAACTCAAAATTTCGCAATAGGGATTATAGTGACGCATAATCCCTACTATACTTATTGACCTACATAAAGGATTCTATTGCATTATAAGCTTAATGGAGCGCTAAAGGCGATTTTTTTTTTTTTGGCCTTGCTTATTTAAGCCCAGACCTAAGGAGTGAGAAATGTCAATATTTATTTGTCCTGGTTGTGGTCGATCTTGTGGCAAGGGGATTACCCTGCAATGCACAAACTGTCTCGAGATGTTTCACCCACAGTGTGCAGGCATTTCCCCAATTGAGCGTAAAGAAAAACCGAATTGGATTTGCTTAATCTGTTCAAATAACGATGAAGTACATGAATCTTGCATCTCTAACAATAATCCCTGTATATCCCCGATAATCAGCAGTCAAAAATCCATTCCCGCTAATACTAATTCTGTAGCTGAAAATTCATGCAGTCGAAGCGTGGACCTGTCAATCCAGTCTATTTCAAGACCAAATAAACATTCCACTGAGATAATTGCAAGCAGTGCTGTCACTTACTTGAAGTACTTTTACTTGAAGTACTACTTAAGTAAAATTTTCCATTACTTGTACTTGTACTTAAGTAAAAACTCTAGGGTGTACTTATTACTTGATACTTAAGTAAGATTACAAAATACTTATTACTTAAGATACTTTTAATGTACTTGTTTTTCAAATACTTTACCTTTGACACGAAAATTTTGTGTGTGTGTGCTTTGGCAACGTACAAGAAAACATCACCATTAGATTTAAAGCAAACTCAGATATAGCTTTTGTGTGTCTGTGCTTTGGTAATGTACAAGAAAACATCACCCTTTAGATTTAGAGTAAACTCAGATATAGCTCCATGCCCTATTTTTGAATATGAAATAAGGTATTTTTTTTAAGAAAAAAAATTATAGTATTATTAACACTTGGTTTAATTTCTGTTTAAAAGTTATATAACAAAGAAAATTGAAATTATTTCACAATTCACTGGTCGACAGGGAGCTAAAATCCCTTGTTTTGTGCTAAATGTTGCATACTGTAGTCCATTTGGGCTTATATTTCGGACATAAGTGTTTAAGTTTTGTCATCTCGTCAACTGAACCAGATTTCTACCATTTCATCATCTTCAGGACCATATTATTGGTAAAATTACCGAAGCCATGAATCTTTGCCCATCTAAATGTTGTCTGCAATACACAAGTCTATCGAATTCTAGCTGGATCCAATGCAGTGGTATTTTGTCAAATTCGTTCCAGCAAATTCATGTATTCAGACAAATCTGACTTCAGATTTGTCACTCCATTCGTAAGCTATAGGTCCTACTAAATTAAAGGAAAACTCAACTTTCTTAAGACTTGAAACCCTCTCCCCCTCGACCTATTTGAGATAGGGTTTGTGATATCAGAATTTGATATAAGCCTTGATCTTAGGCATCTTTGGTCTAGTTTTCATTCGGATCCGTTACTCCATTTGCAAGTTATACTAAATTGAACAGAAAACTTAAATTTTTCAGGAATTAAAACCCACTCCCCCTTGTTAAATTTGAGCTAGGGTTTATCTCAAAACTTGATATGTGTCATGGTCTTAGACCTCTTTGATTCAATTTTGATTCAGATCCATCACTCCAGTCGCAAGTTACTCTGAATAAAACGAAAAACTATTTTAGCAGGTAGAGCCCTCTCCCCCCTGTTTTATTTGAGCTAGGGTCTTCATCTTTCAACTTAATGTGTCTCATGATCCTTGGCACCAAATCTGGCCATCAAAATTTTAATCCAAATCCAACCAGCGTTTCTCCCCCTAAACGTGATTACACATACGGACGGATAGACAGACAGACGGACGGACGGATTTTGCAAAGTCTTAGGTAGCAATGTTGGCTAATTGGATCCAAAAAAGGAAAACAATGGCATATCATCATCCAGGTATCATCACCTATTTTGATAGTGGAAAATATCCATCAAGATAGATTTTGAGATCTGTCTGTCTGTGCAATCGATTATAGCAGGAGAACCGCCAGTCAGATTTGTTGAATAGAACTATTTGGATTAAAACTGAGCTTAATTAGGGTGATGGGGCTTTAAGTGTTAAAAAAAAAAATCGAGTTTTTCATTTAATTCACTGTAACTTGCATATGGAGATGAATTTCGATGAAAATTGAATAAAGGTGCATAAGAGTAAAAATGCATTGAGTCCTGGGATTGAGACCCAAGCTTAATTAAAAGTTGAGTTTTTCATTTAATTCAGTGATTGATGGATCTTGCGAGAGATTGATGGATCTCAGTGAAGCTTTTGGTTTAATTTAGTATGACTTGCGAATGGAGCAACGGATCCAAATGAAAGCTAGACCAAAGATTTCTAGGATGAGGGCTCATATCGAGCTCTAATATCACAAGCCCTATCTAAAATAGGGCGAGGGAGAGGGGGTTTCAAGTTTTACGAAAGTCGAGTTTTCCTTCAGTTTAGTATGGCCTATATCTACTTCCACCCATGGCTTGGCCAAAGCCTGGAAATAACTCTTTTCAAAAATAAGTCATACTGAAGCCAACCTTCAACCAAACATTCCATTCCCAGAGAAAAATTACTTTGTATGACACTTGGTATTTACCAAGTGACATACAGTGATCGCAAATTCTGTAGGTCTGTCGGTCTGTCAGTCCCGGGCTTGCTAGTTTAGGCACTTCCAGATAAGCTAGGACGATGAAATTTGGCAGGCGTATCAGGGACCAGACCATGTTAAATTTGAAATAGTTGTTTCCCCGATTCGACTATCTGGGGAGGGGAGTGGGTTAACTTAGAAAAAATAGATCGGATCTTAATTAAATTTGATATTTAGAAGGATATCATGTCTCAGAGCTCTTACTTTAAACTCCGACCGGATAAGGTGACATTGCAGGGGGAAACCTAAAATCTTGGAAAATGCTTAGAGTGGGGGATCGGGATGAAACTTAGTGGGAAAAATAAGCACAAGTCCTAGATACGTAATTGACATAAACAGAACGAATTCAATCTCTTTTGGGTAGTTGGGGGGAGGGTTAATTCTGAAAGCTTAGAAAAAATGGGGTATTTTTAACTTACGAAGGAGTTATCGGATCTTGAATTTCATCGGAAGAAAATTCATATTAGAAATACATCGTAACTCAGGTCTCATGCTTTATATCCCGACCGGATCCAGTGTCATTGGGGGGATTTGGGGGGGGCGAGAATCTTGGAAAACGCTTAGAGTGGAGTGATCAGGATGAAACTTGGTGGGAAGAATAAGTACAAGTCCTAGATACGTGATTGACATAACCGAAATGGATTTGCTCTCTTTGGGGGAATTGGAGGGGGTGTTAATATGGAAAAATTACAAAAATTGAGGTATTTTTAACTTAAGAGCGGATGACTGTTCGTGAGTATTTTGAATTTGATATTAAGAAGGAACTCATGTCTCAGACCTCTTATTTTAAACCCCGACCGGTTCTGGTGACATTGGGAGAGAGTTGGAGGGGGAAAGCGGATAAAGCGGATAAGCAAATATCGTAGATACGTGATTGACGAAACCGGTCTGGATCCACTCTCTTTGGGGTAGTTAGGGGGGTCCAGTGCTTTGGCGAGTTCAGTACTTTTGGACGTGCTAGGACAATGAAAGTTGGTAGGCGTGTCAGGGACCTGCACAAATTGACTTGATAAAGTTGATTTCCCCGATTCAACCATCTGGAGGGGCTGAAGGGAGAGGAAAAATTAGAAAAACGAGGTGTTTTTAACTTGTGAGCGGGTGATTGGATCTTAATGAATTATGTTATTTAAAAGGACCTTGTGTCTCAGAGCTCTTGTTTTAAATGCCGACCAGCAATAAGCCTCTGATTTTTCTTTTAACTTAATCTATTGATTCTTATAATTTTGCTAGAGCTCATGCCATATGAGCTCTTGGCTCTTCCGACCTCGTCACAAGTGCCATATGAGCTCTTAGCTCTTGTTTTATTCCTTTTTTCTCAGAAGATTTTCGACTTAGTCTCATGGTTTTTACCACTTCATGGTATGAAAACTGCTACTAGAAGCAGATAGATTGCAACTTCTGCCGTATTGTCTTCTAGTATATTTAAATTTGTGCTTGCATCGTGCCTGCGTCCCCTTAGAAGTTCTGTTTCTTACGGTAATATTGGTTTGTCTTCTGTTGCATATGCAGACGACGTTCTTCTTGTTGCCCGGACTCGCCGTGGATTGCTTTCCAATTTTAATATATTAACCAATGAACTATCTAAGATTGGACTGTCAGTTAATGCGTCTAAATGCGAGTATATTTGTTCTAATAGCCCTTATGCGGTCGCTCCATTCGTTGCTGGGACTGCAATTCTGCCATGTTCTTCTTTAGTTAGTTGGCTTGGCCTGTGTTTCGGTCCAACACTTTCCACTACCTTTTCCCTAGTGAATCAAGCCGTGAAAAACCTACGCGTCACTTACGGAAGAATATCCCACAACAAAATCCGTTACAACCGCAACGGTTTGTGCATGATTTATAACGCTTATTGCGCCCCTGTGCTTTTGTTTTTATCAGGCATGGCTCATCTGTTTCGTAAGAAAAATCTCCATACTCTACGTGCGGCTTATTTCAGATATTGCAAATTCCTCCTCCGGCTTCCTAGATGGCACCAAAACAGAAAAATTATTGCTCGATTTGGTTTAATAGATATGCCTTCTTGGATTCGGTCTTCCAGTGATGATTTACGACCCTCTGCAGCCTTTTTTTCATATTGATACTGGTTATTAGTCCATGTTGTCTTTTGTTAGTTTAATTTTTTTTTCTTGCTGTTTATCGTTTTTGTTTTTGTTTATTTATAATACTCAGTACTTTGTGTTTTTTTATACTTTTACGGATAATAAAGTTCATTCATTGATTCATTCATTCATTCTGCAGTTTGACCAGCCGTATGGAATGCGTCTGAATCAGCGGGCTTGCTGCAGGCCCGTGATTTTATAATATATGTTTGTAGGGAGTTTTACCGACCATCTGAATTGACTACACAGCATGCGGCTTGCTTGAGTGAAAACCAGCCAAAGGATATAGATGCTATACATTTTCATAGCGTGTCTGAAATTTAACTTGAAAACTTGAGGCAGTTTCCTTGTAAAGGTGCCGAGGGCGAGACATGTCATCAATTGATTTTTGATTATTGAGCTTTGATTTCTCTTATTAAAAAAATCTGCAACTGACTCACTTGGCTCCTTACTTTTAAATTTGAGTTTTTTGTTGCTAAGGTTTTTACTTATTGAATCAGGGAATGAACTACTTTATTACCTTTTATCAGTTTTAAAGCCAATCTAAAGTTTATTTTTCTATTTTCAATATTTTTTCCACCATTCCGATATGTTTCAGAATAACCCTGTATTTTTTCAAACGTGCCAGATTTGACTGAACACTAATCGACAAAAGTTCAACTCTATGTGCACTGTATTAATCCTGTCATGGGATCTGTCTGATCTAATCAGAAGTTTTTTGACTGCACTTAATTGTTTTGATAGTCTTTTTCTTTCAAGCCGTTGTGTCGAAAATTGGTTCAGATTATTTTTTGGACTTCGTTGGGTGTTTACCAGCCAAACAAGGGAAAAAAATATTTTCAATATTTTTTTTTTATAATTCCCACATGTTTCAGAATAACCGTGTATTTTTCAAACGTGCCAGATTTGACTGAACACTAATCGCCAGAAGTTCACCTCAACGTGCACTGTGTTAATCCTGTCATGTGATCTGTCTGATCCAATCAGTAGTTTTTTGACTGCACTTAATTGTTTTGAAAGTCTTTTGCTTTCAAGCCGCTGTGTTGAAAATTGGTTAAGATTATTTTCTTGGACTTCATTGGGTGTGTACCAACCGAACAAGGGAAACGGTTAAAAACGATAAAATGGAAATTTTGGTTCTTGATCAAGATTTCCAAGAGAGGAATGACAGGGGACATTTTATAGGCAAGGGAAGGGGCTAATAAGCCTTCAGAATGGCTTTGAAAAAAGGTAGCATGGGCTTTATATCAGAAATTTATATATATATATATATTTATATATATATATATATATATATATATATATATATATATATATATATATATATATATATATATATATATATATATATATATATATATATATATATATATATATAAGAATAATTACTTGAAGTAGTACTTGAAGTAATACTTAAGTACAATTTTGGCAAGTACTTGATATTTGATACTTAAGTAAGAATTTGGAAAGTACTTATTACTTGATATTTAAGTAAAAAAACAATGAGTACTTAATACTTGATATTTAAGTAAGAATTTGGAGTACTTGTTGCAGCACTGATTGCAAGTGACAATATATCTGACGTCACAAGCCAGCCAGTCAATGCATGCGATTTTGATAAGACTTTTGTGTCAGAGACAGGAATTTCGCATGTCATAGTAAATTCGATATTATTTTTCGCTTTTGATTCGTTGAAAGCAGGAATAAGTGTTGATGAAATATCTAACGCAATGGCAGGATTCTATCGTTTAGAGGAGTTGAATGTAGCAAAAACGCTGCTCTCATGTCTGTGTCGTAAAGCTGGTAGATTGCAAGAAAGGAGAGGAAAAACAGCTGAAAAGACTACTGCCTCGGACATAATGCGTTTTATCGTAGAACTTGATTCGAAATAGTTCATATGGCCTGTAATCGTCCCACGGAGCTTTAATGAATGTCCAGTATTAAAGCCTGACATCAGCGTCCGGCTTGATAAACTTGTTTATGACTATTCCCGAAAGCTTGAAAAAACACTTTCTTCTATTGAGCGTATCGAATCTAATTTAGAGAAAAAATAACGCCTGGCAATGATCTTGATCTTAATCCCCCCACTGTGCCCCCCATGAATGACCGCCTCTCTCACTAAAGACTGTGCCATTAGAGACCATAGTGATAAAAAACCCACCCACTCTCCTACTGAAGGATCCTGTCTGCCGCAAGAAAGAATTTGATAAGACAGGGTGTGCAAATATTCGTTATGTTAAAGCAACTAAGGGTAGTGTTATGGCATCGGTACCATGTCAAGATGCATCGAAGCTCAGTTGTGATCTAAAGGTTAATTTTCCTGAAAGCATAATAACTTCCAAGCCTCGGCGATTTTTTGGAATTATCAGGAGTGTGGACATTGATTTTGATGTTAGTGCCTACGCATTGGACTTTCCGGGTATAATCGAGTTTAATCG
Organism: Artemia franciscana; assembly: GCF_032884065.1. Classification (NCBI taxonomy): domain Eukaryota; kingdom Metazoa; phylum Arthropoda; class Branchiopoda; order Anostraca; family Artemiidae; genus Artemia; species Artemia franciscana. The sequence goes on from NC_088881.1 coordinate 30,874,501, forward strand.
GCTAGGAAAATCGCAAACTGTAAGAGTTATTTTTCAAACAGAAGAATACCTGCATTTTTACATCAAACATGGCATCAAATTCGGTTATGAGATTTTCCTAGTGGAACGTGATCGTATTCAGCCTAGGCGTTGTTTTAAATGTCAAAGTTTTAACCATGTTCAAAACCAGTGTAAATCTGAATGTTTCAAATATGCCCGATGTAGCGGTAATCACATTTCGACTAAAGACTCCCCATGTCAAGCGACAGTTAAATGCGCCAGTTGTGGCTCGAATGATCATCCAGTTTACAGCTTTAGGTGTCCGATTTTAAAGAAATTTTGTAAATGAATGTATTACTTTGTATTACGTCCTTTAATTCAAATGGTGTGTTAGGGAAATTACCTGTACTTCATAGTTTTTTGAATGAAAAATCATCGTTATTATGTCTTCAGGAACACCACCTCCTTGATCATTCGTTGAATCTGCTTTCTAGTCTGTCTACTGAGCATGACATTTTTGCTGTTCCCGCTACACCGACTGGTGGACGTCCCTCCGGTGGTTTAGCTACTATTATACCCAAGTCTCTTAATGCAGCTATTCTAGCAATTGATACAAATTTTTTAGCTTGTAGTTTTTCAAACGTAGTTTTAATTAATTGTTATTTTCCGACTGATTACCATGATGATATTTCTTTTGATGCGTTTACTCAATGCTGTTTTAATCTTAGTCGTTTTGTCTCTAGTTTACAGTCAAATTTGCGTACTTATATTTTAGGTGATTTTAACTGTGATCCAAATATAGCAAATGAAAGGGGTACAATTTTATCTTCTTGTCTTCCTAATTTTTCTGTTTTACCGAAGTCCCAGGATTTTACTTATATTCATTGGAGTGGTAGTACAACTAATATTGATCATATTTTGTCTTCTAACCCAAGTGATCCTTTGCCTGTGGTTACTGTAATCGAAGATTTCCCCGTTAGTGACCACATGCCGCTTCAGTTCCTTATACCCCCTTTGGCTTCTCGTCCTTCCCCAGTTTGTTTTTCTGGTAATAAGCTTCCTAAATTTTTTGATCGGGTTGATTGGAATCCAAATTTTAGACCGCTTTACCAAGAAAGAGTTGGGACTTTAATTGATAAAGTCTATATCCCTGATAGTTTGGATTCAATGGATAGTAATCCCTCTTTGACTATTAATTGTCTTTATTTTGAATTAATCTATTGCTTAAAGTATGGTGCTGCGGCAGCTTTTCCTACTAATAGGATAAGATTGGGCGCGCAGAAACCTTTTTGGAGCCTCAATCCTTTTTTGGTAAATTCTAATAAGGCGGCTAAACAAGCGTATTGGGAATGGCGGGCCCTCGGTAAGCCAAGAGACTCGCATCCAGTTTTTTTGCTAATGAAAAAGAGAAAGGCTGAATTCCAAGCAGAGCTCCGTCGTCATAATAACCTGGTCATAGAAGAAGCTTCTTCAAACATTGATAACGACAAGGACAAGAATCTCCTTTGGAATGTTCTCCGAGGCAATAGGCGGATTAACATGCCTGATACTAATTCCACACCATCGCTAAAAGAGTGGGAAAAATATTTTTCTAAGTTGTCGACTTCGTACGATTCTAACAGTGTTGTGTTGCAATTAGATGAAAGGTTGAAGAATTTTTCAACTGATTACAGGATTTCTGAGGATATGTTACGTGGAGCAATCAAAACGTTAAAGGCGCAGTCGGCTAAGGATCATGATGGCTTATTTGCTAATCACCTCAAACTTGCTCCTTCTTCTTTTCTTGTTACTCTGCTGGCATTTTTCAACCTTTTACTTACTACTGGTTTAGTACCATCGTCATTCTATATTGGCATAGTTACGCCTATTCCTAAGAGCGGGAAAAAAGACTTGTCATCTTGTAGTTCCTGGAGGCCAATTACTAGGGGTTCTATGATTGGGAAAGTGTTTGAGTTGTGTTTGAAGAATCTTCTTGAAATTCTTGACACTGGTTCTAATCAAGTTGGTTTCAAGAGAGGTTTGGGATGTGACCATGCCCATGCATCTTTCAGCAAAGTTATTGAAGAAGCGAGAATCTCTGGTCAACCGCTATACGCCCTCTTGATTGATATCAAAGGGGCCTTTGATAACATTTCTCATGCATCCACTCTGCTCACTTTAATCCATGCTGGATTGCCCCTAGCTGTCATACGAGTCCTTCGCTCTTGGTATTCTGGTTTAAAGATCCGTATCTGTCCGAGTTCGTCTTCGTCTCAGTCCAAATTAATTCAAGTGGGTAGAGGAATTAGACAAGGAGGAATTATTTCTCCTTATATATTCAATTCTTGTTTAGCTACTGCCCTTAATTCTCTTTCCTGCTCGTTTGTTTCATTATCTCGAAATCTGTCTTACATTGCATATGCTGATGACATTATCCTTCTAAGCCGGTCCAAGTCTAGTCTTGTTTCTAATTTTAATATTTTAATTAATTGTTTAAAAGGTTTGGGCCTTTCTATCAGTTTTGAAAAATGTCAATTTTTTGTTGTAAATTGTTTAGAGGATAATGCCAGGGCGACTCTCGATTGCGGCAATGGTGTTATTTTTCAGTCGTCACCAATAGTCACCTATTTGGGATTACCTTATGCTGCTTCGAAAAGAGATTTCAAACCAGTCCTGGTTCAGCATGTTCAGATGAAACTACGCAAGGCATTTGGTCTTTTAATTCGTTTTCGGGGTCTTTACCGTCGGGACGTCCTTGGTCGTATGTATAGCGCTGTTGCTCTGCCTCACGTATTGTTCCCGCCCCTCCTCTTCCGAAATTTCAGACCTTCTGATCTTTCGCCCATTAAAGTTGCTTATTTTAAATTTTGTAAATTTTTACTTGGTTTCCCCCTTTCTTTTAGTAACACTGAGATTGTTTTAAAGCTTAATGTGAAGGATCCTGTAGTCTGTATAAAGAAAAAATATAAAACATTTGAAGATAGGGCGAAAATTAGCCTTTTAGGCCACAATTTATTTCCGTTTTTTAGTAACAGTTTTGGCTCTTCATGATTTATAGGCTAATCTATTTAGAGTTTTTTTTTTTTTTTTTTTTTTTTTTTTTTTTTTTTTTTTAAGTGTTGGATCAATATTTGATAGGTTTTGATTGTAAGTGTTATCAGTTGTTTTTTTCTTTTTTATTATATTGTAGCGTACTCCTCATTTTTTTGAGGGAAATAAAGAAAATAAATAAAAAATAAATTTATCTATTGATGATGATTTGTGGTAGTTTTACCCTTCGAAGATTATTTGACTTTATTTCTGCTCAGTTTTGGTGTAATAGAGCTCTTTAGTTTTCTTTGAAAGAGTTGGTTGGGGAGTTGTTTTTTTTTGTATTTGACTAACTTCTGTTCGTTTTGTATTGGCATAATCTTTTTCTTAGAAAAAAATTTATATTTTTTCGGTTTTTTCCTCTACAAATCAATAGTTTTACTTGTTATTTGTAAACTGGAGAAACTTTCCAACAGTTTTTAATCCTGACACAAACAGCGCTGTTTAGTTTAGTTTTATACCTCCTCAAGTTGCCCTGAAAAATAAAACTTAATAATGCTCCCGCAAAATTCGATCCATGCTTGTTGACAGCCTGGATACAATTACACTCTTTTAATTTATTTAAATTGCAACACACACACACACACACACACACACACACACACACACACACACACACATACACACGCGCGCGCGTGTGTGTTTGTACATGCATGTGTGTGCCAGTCTCATCGAACAATTTGGGCTATCTCAGAATCGGCTATCGGACATTTTCTTCTTCTCCCAATCATGGGGTCGCTTCAGCCGGCAGTGATAGGGCGGACGTCGTCAATGATCTTTCTGGTTCGATGTGGAGGCATTTAAGGCAGGATCCCGAACCATCGTAGGGTTTGTTCTGCTATTTGGATTGAAAACCCGGGCTACTTAGTCAGTTGGACCAACTTTTTACCCCAAGAAGTGAAAAATTTTCCAAGTCAGTGACAACGCTACAATAATAAAAACAGTGGAACAAATATGTCATATTTACCCTTCAGCGTCACCAACCCTAAAAATCAAAGGTCCAGTTAACAGACATATATTGTATTAATTCCCCAAGAGTTCAATCTAAGAAAAACTAATTGAAAGAAACAGATATAAAAATCATGCTTATTAAGGAAAATTCATTAATTACTTTCTTAAATGAAGAAACATTACTAACTTTTTCATTACGATTGTTCCAACTTTTGATCCCCTTATGGATTGAGTTTCCTAGTCCTCCTCTGAATTTCGAGCGAATGATATCCTGGATTATATAACTATCTTTAAATAACTCGTCTCGTTATATACTGACATAATTATTCTATTCGTATAGATCCATAATTGGTATATATATTTATAACTTCCTCTAAAAGTCAAGGCTTCTTTACTGTTTTAAATTGTAGCCAATACGTAAAGCTTTCTGTGCTCCTTGTTCATAGCACGAGCACGATTTTTATGTTGTTTTTTTTTAGTGCTTAATCTGGTATAGTTAAGAGATCATGAACTTGATAATTTTGTAAGTCAGCCTTTAACTGTTTTCGCTAATTTTTGTATTGTTTTATCTGCTTATACTCTATGTAACAGAATTAACTTATTTAAAGAGCATGCTGTCACCCTCGTGTCTTCTTCCAATTTCATATTATGGAACGAATGATCGCAGAAAATCCGATGAGGGCTCATTTGATCGCAAATCCTGAAATTTAAATTTTCAAAGTGGCTCACTCATATTTTTTTTTGTCTCCTATGATCGGCCAGAAGTAAAGGACCATTTACCATGTGGTTTTTTCAACCCAGATCTCCTTTGGCCACAGACTTGTCTTAATGTTAGCCTCATCTTGGAATTGTAATTCTAAAACCCTATAATTCTATTTACCATCTGTGAAAATTCAACCACAGTTACAAAAAAAGTATTCTTCACATTTCTGTTAAAAATATCAAACACCAAGTAGGCTACTTGTAAATTTGAAGTAGCCTCCTCGAGATTGAAGCAAGAAATATTTTCTTAAGTACTACTTGAAGATTTTTTTTTATAATACTTTCTAAATCCATAAATAAATAATAAGTTAGACATTTAATCGTAAGCGGTAAGTCTTAAGAAAAATCCACCATTTTAAACTTAGATATGTTGACTCGGACTATTGACTTGTGAAAATATTAAATAAAGAAACAAGTGTTTTCCTACTGAAAGTAAGGAGCGACACTAAAACTTAAAACGAACAGAAATTATTCTGTATATGAAAGGGGCTGTCCCCTCCTTAACGCCACGCTCTTTGCGCCAAAGTTTTTTATTGTTTAGAAAATAGAGCTGTGAGAAAGAGTCAAACTTTAGCGTAAAGAGCCAGGTGTTGAGGAAGGGGCACCCCCTTTCATATACGGAATAATTTCTGTTCTTTTTAAGTTTTAATGTCGCTCCTTACTTTCAGTAGAAAAAACCTGTTTTCATTTATTTTCTGATCGTTTTTTAAATAAGGCCAGGAAATCCAACCTCACCTCCACAGAGAAATTCCCTCATCATGAATTTATCCTCTAGACAATTTGATCCTGGTGAAAATTAACACCAGACAATTACTCTTAACGACTCCGCGCGTGAAATTGAGATGGAAAAGAGAAAGCAAGGATATAAAAAGAATTTTATATAAGAATTCTTGCATATCTCTGCACTGTATAATTTTCCCTGATAAATTTACTCCCTAGAACCTTCCCTTCCCATAGAAAATTCCCCCTGAAAAACTCCCAGCAGAAAGTCCCCCCCACCCGAAAATATATGCATGCATGCATTCCAATAACAAATACTATATGTAAACAACGAGCAAAGTCCATAGCTTGCAGCCATTCCCCTGGGGACTGTGGGGGATTAAGTCGTCATCAGAGACATAGTTAGTGGAATTTTCGACTATGCTGAACAAAATGGCTGTCTCATAATTTTGATCCTGTGACTTGGGAAAAAATGAGCGTGGGAGGGGGTCTGGATGCCCTCCAATTTCTTTGGTCACTTAAAAAGGCACTAGAACTTTTAATTTCTGTTTGAATGAGCCATCTTGTGACATTCTAGGACCACTGAGTTGATACCATCATCCCTGAGAAAAAAAAAACAAAAAACAAATAAACACGCATCCGTGATATTTCTTCTGGCAAAAATAAAATCCACATTTATGCAGATAGGAGCTTGAAACCTCCACAGTAGGGTTTTCTGCTACACTGAATTTGAAGGTGTCATTGTGTTGCGGAGCAACACTACTGCTTTCGTAGTTTTTTTCTCTTTTTTTTTTTTTCACCGTGATCAGCGACCTGTAGCTCCGAAGTGATAAGAGTTAAAAATTTGAGATTTTTCAGAGGGAAGGGAAACGTGAAACGGAGTAAAAAGGTTCCAGAGAAGTTCCTAAAATTTCTAACAGTTTTCCATAAAAAAAAATAAACCGTTTTTTCTTAGAAACTCTGCGTTCGATGTTTGGCGTCAAGTTAAGACGACCCTAGCTTCGGAAATAAACTTGTTAGAAATACAGTTATGCTGAACTCATGTAGAACTTTCATTTGTCTCTTCGAGAACCGGAGCACAAAATTCCGTAGCTCTTACAGATTTCCCGGAAATAATTCCGGAAAAGTCCATCTCGTTCCGATTTTTTTGGAATTTTCTCAAATTTTCGATTTTGATATGTCTTATATTTTTATCGAGTAGTGCTATGAAAAGTATGCAAGAAGAAGTGAAGTGTTCTATATACCAAGTTGCTTCGTTCTCTAAGAAATAATTTCCGAAGTTTCGACGTTCTAGAGGTAACTTCTGTTCTGGACCAGCTAGAATTTTTTTCCAACGCGGTTCGACAGGTCTCGATCTCCTAGCAACTGGAGCTTACAATAGTTTCTCCGAAATAAAATTCCTTCTTTGGGTTTTTCTATTTGGAAGTTTTGTCATGCCCTCGGGGCAATTTAAATTTTTTGGTGAATTTGGTTTGTTTTATATTTTCCTAGCTTAGACCATCAAAAGTTAAGCAGAAAACTATAAGACGTTATTTCCGTATCTCTTTCAGATTTCCCGGAAATAATTCCCGAAATGTGCGTCTCGAAATATAATACTTCGAATTGGCGTCAAGTTAAGACGGCCCTAGTTTCGGAAGTAAACGTTTTAGAGATAAAATAATTATGAACTCATATAGAACTTTTATTGATGTTTTTGAGAACTGAAGCATGAAATTCCGTAGCTCTTACAGATTTCCCGGAAATAATTCCGGAAAAGTCAATCTCGTTCCGATTTTTTGAAATTTTCTTAGATTTTCGATTTTGATGTCTATTTCATTTTTATAACGTGAAATGGATTAAAAAGTTCCTCAGAAAGTGTGTAAAAATTCCTAATAGTTTTCCAGATAAAAAATAAAAACCTTTTTTTTATCGCGTATCATTTCCAATACACTCCAGAAGTACCAGTACGAGTAGCCGCATTAGAAAAATGTCCTCTGAAGGACATAATGGAGACTGTTGCTCCGCAACTGTGCCCTAAGGAACAGGGCACAGTTGCTGCAACACTTCCCGTTGCACAGGCAACGGAGGTCTAGTTTCCATTAAGATTCTACGACTTTTAGGGAGTGTTTCTCCCTTTTCCCGAGAATAAGGCACATTTTCTCAGGCTCGTAACTTTTGATGGGTTGGACTAAACTTGATCAAACTTATATATTTGAAATCAGCATAAAAATCCAATTCTTTTGATGTATCTATTTGCATCAAAATTCCGTTTTTTAGAGTGTCGGTTACTGTTGAGCGGGATCGTTACCACGTCCGTTATTAAACAGTTCGTTACCACGAACTCTTTGATAAGAGACAGCTTGAGGCTTTGACATTTGAATATGTTGCATACAAATTGGAGCTCCGTATTACAGACAACTTTGCACTCTTGTCCAACAGTTCGTGGTAACGAACGGTAGTAAGAAGCGACCTGGCTCTATAATAAACGAAACTCTAATTAGATTTTTATGCTTATTTTAAATATATAAGTTTTATCGAATTTAGTGTTTACCATCAAAAGTTACGAGCCTGAGAAAATTTGCCTCATTTTGGAAAATAGAGGGAAACACCCTTTAAAAATCATTGAATCTTAATGAAAATCACACCATCGCATTTGACGTATTAGATAACCCTATTGTAGCGATTTCAATCTCCTATCTACAAAAATAGGGAATTTCGTATTTTTACCAGAAGGCCGATCACGGGTATGTGTTAATGAGCTTTTTCCCCAGGGGTGATCGTATCGACCCAGTGGTCCTAGAATGTCGCAATAGGGCTCATCCTAAGGGAAATTAAAAGTTCTAGTGCCCATTTCAAGTGACCAAAAAACCTGGAGGGCACCTAGGCCCCCTCCCACACTCATTTTTTCCCAGAATCAACAGATCAAAATTTTGAGATAGCCATTTTGTTCAGCATAGTCATAAAACCTAATAACTATTTCTTTGGGGACAGCTTACTCCCTCACAATCCCCGGGAGAGGGGCCGCAAGTTACAAACTTTGACATATAGCAATGGTTATTGGAAAATGTACACACATGTTCAAGGTTTTTTTTTGGTTGAGGGGGAGGGGTTTACGTGGTAGGATCTTTTCATGGAGGAATTTCTCATGGGGGAAGAGAATTTCCACGAAGGAGGCACGGGATTTTCTTGCATTATTTAAAACAAAAAACAATGAAAAAACAAGAGCTAAGTGCTCATATGAGCTCACATGATCAAAATTCATGAGCGAAATCACATGAGCTCTAGCGTAATTCTAAGAATCAATAGATTGATTTAAAAGGAAAATCAGAGGCTTAATGCCGGTCGGAATTTAAAATAAGAGGTCTGAGACACGAGGTCCCTCTAAATATCAAAATTCATTAAAATCCGATCACCCATTCGTAAGTTAAAAATACCTATTTTTTCTAATTTTCCCTCTCAATTCAGCCCTCCAGATGGTCGAATCGGGGAAAACGACTTTATCAAGTCAATTTGTGCAGGTCCCTGACAAGCCTACCAATTTTCATCGTCCTAGCGCGTTCAGAAGCACCGAACTCACCAAAGCACTGGACCCTCCCCCGAACTCCCTCAAAGAGAGCGGATCCAGTCTGGTTACGTTAATCACGTATCTACGATATTTTCTTATTCTACCCACCAAGTTTCATCCTGATCTCTCCTCTGAAAGTGTTTTCCAAGATTGTAGGTTTCCCCCTCCAACTCCCCTAATGTCACCAGCTCTGGTCGGGATTTAAAATGAGCTCTGAGATACGAGCTCAATCTAAATATCAAATTTCATTAAGAACTGATAACCCGTTAGTAATTTAAAAATACCTCAATTTTTCTAATTTTTCCGAATTAATCCCCCCAATTCCCCCAAAAGGATAGATTCAGTCTGGTTATGTCAATCACGTATCTAGGACTTGTGCTTATTCTTCCCACCAAATTTCATCTCGATCTCTCCACTCTAAGCGTCTTCCAGGATTTCTCGTTTCCCCTCAAACTCCCCCAATATCACCGGATACGGTAAGGATTTTAGAAGGACAAGGTCCTTCTTAATATCAAATTTCATTAAGATCCGATCACCCATTCATAAGTTAAAAATATCTAATTTTTTCAATTTTTCCTGTCCCTCCAGCCCCCCAGATGGCCGAATCGGGAAAACGACTGTTATCAAGTTAATTTGTGCAGGTCCTTGACACGTCTTTCAATTTTCATCGTCCTAGCATGTCTAGAAGCACCGAACTCGCCAAAGCACTGGAAATCCCCCAAACTTCCCCAAAGAGAGCGGACCCGTTCTAATTATGTCAATCACGTATCTAGAACTTGTGCTTATTCTTCCCATCAAATTTCATCCCTATCTCTCCACTCTCAGCGTTTTCCGAGATTTCCGGTTTCCCCGATTTCTGTTTCTCCCCTCCAACCCCAAATGTCCTCGGATCCAATTCAAATTGAAAATGGAGCATCTGAGACATAAGATCTTTCTATAAATTAAGTTTCATTAAGATCCGATCACCCATTCGCGAGATAAAGATACCTCAATTTTCACGTTTTCCAAGATTTTGTTTCCCCCTCCAACTCACCCCAATGCCACTGGATCTAGTGGAGATTTAAAATAAGAGCTCGGAAGCACAAGATCCTTCTAAATATCAAATCTCATTAAGATCTGATCACCCCTTCGTAAGTTACAAATACCTAAGTTTTTTTCTAATTTTTCCTTCCGAATTATTTCGAAATTTTTCAACTCCCTCAAAGAGAGCAGATCTGGTCCGGTTTTGTCACTAACGTATCTTGGACTTGTGCTTATTCTTCCCTCCAGGTTTCATCCTGATCTTTCCACTCTAAGCGTTTTCCAAGATTTCCGGTCCTCCCCCCCACAACTCACCCCCAATGACACTGGATTCGATCTGAATTTAAAAAAAAGATATCTCAGTTACGAGGTCCTTCTAAATATGAAATTTCCAAATATCCACTAAAGCCTTTCAGGCTTTAGTAGATGAATATAAAGGGTGAAAAGGGGTTATTAATTTGATATCCTTGGAGTGATTTAAGGGTTGTGTTTATTTTTTCAAATTTTAGTAGCTAGAAACAACAATAAAAAAAAGAAGTAATTTCCCAGGTTATTGACATGAAATGAAAAGGAAATAATTAAGTTACCTTTTTTTAGCTTTGATCTAATCTAATAATAATGAAACTGCTTGACACCAAGGTCGTCTCAGCATGTTATATAAACAGCTAGAGAGAAACCACGTCATGTGTGTCGGTTTATTACTCCTTTGGTTCTGCTCTTTTAATTTGTGATTACAGCACACTCAGTTGTAATCATCTATCGTTTTAGTTTTCCACTTCGAACAGTCGGAATTACTTCAAGAGTATGACATTAATTATTTGGTGAGTTTTCGTTTAAACTTAATCTAAAATAAATAATATATTCCATGTAAGTAATAAATAAATTCTATTATATTAATTATTGGAAATAATTATATATAGGAAATTAATTATAGGAAATAATCCCTTAGCCGAGTGGTCAGCACGCTAGGCTTGAAATCCTTTGTCATTGAGGACGGGAGTTCAGGTCCTAGTTCCGCTGGTTATTTGGTTTGGAAAGGGGGTTAGTGGCGTGACTTTGTAAGCTCAGCCAGAGTAGAACCATTTCTAACTGGATACCTGAAGAAATATGGGGAACATAAACAGGAAGGGTGTGTTAAAGCACAGGATGGCTTTAACACATTGTACTTCCTGACTAGAGGGCCACGAAACGAAGATCAGCGCCGTCAGAAGGGACTATATTTTCCATGCCGTATTCAGTATCTTTTTTGATTATAGGAAATAGTGTATTTCAAGATAGGATAAACACAGGAAGAAGATATTTAGCCATTTTGCATACGTCGTCAGTTCATAGAATAAACCTTTCCGAAAATTTTTGGAACTCTTCGAAATTTACGTTAATTTTGAAAAGAATCATAATTCGTAGTGCTTTAAAATTTGAAAACAATATTAGACTACCAGCTTGTACTGTAATTCGTTAATGTGACTGCTATTCAGGGCCGTGATTTTTTATGAGGGATACTACTGCCCGCAGAACCCAGTCTACCCCACTCCCCCGAGTTGAAATTTGGCGTCTTCAAAAATCTTGTCAAAACTAAGAAAGGCCTACATAACTTGAGCATCCACAGAAACAGATCAATTTTCTTTAATATACCTTTGCCTTCATGGTGTTATACCATCTTTTACATGGTCATTTACACTTCACTCGGGAAAATTGGCTCCGACTTTGCCTCCTCCCCCCCCCTTCGGTTTCGACAATCATATGCCCCTGCTGCTATTTTCCAAATAATGACTAAATTTAGGTAGCACTCTGTTCTATGGGCTCTTCTGAAGAAAACACTATAATAACGGCACTAATTTACGGAAATATTTGGGAGGGGGATGAGTTTTTCAATATCTAGAAGGTGAGAATTTTGTTTTTGTCGATTTTTTTCCATGAAAAACAGTATTTTACACTCAAAATGCCAAAAACAAATGTTTTGTCGAAAATTAGGGGGTGATTACCTACTGGAACCCACACTCCCCCAATTGCCCCCACTGAGTAGTGGTTGAATAGTGTTCAACGGTTCACCGTTCATGGTTCAATAGTCTTGAACAGCGAATCGAACACAATTACCTTTATTTTATTAAATTTTTTCCTTCGGTAAAGGAATCGTGACCGTTTCGGGGATCTTGCTACAGGATCTTTACCGTACGAAAAAAAGGAAAAATTCCTGTTCTTACTCACAATGTGTCAATTTTACAAATTTCTTATTAGCCTCGTACAGACACCGATCCGTGCATAAACACGACATAACTAAAATAAATCAGTAAAATAAAAATAAAATAAAATAAAAATATAATAAAATAAATTATAAAAAATAAAAAAAAAATAAAATAAAAAAAAAATATATAAAATAAAAAAAAATAAAATAAAAATATAAGTAAAACTAAAATAAAATATCAGTCTTCAATCAAGCATAAATCTCCAATTTTTCAATTTAAGACGACATTAAAATATAACTGCATTTAGTTTATGTCTTTTTCATTTCGTTTTATTACCCATTGAGTTAGGACTCATCCTTAATACTCAACCGTATTGGATATTTCACTCAAATACTGACCTTGACATGATAATTATCATTAGAAGGGGACTTCGGTCATGTCCTTTCCTCCCAAATATCAAAGTTCTCCTTGTGATTTTTTATGTTTTTTTTACATATACATATTCTAGATTTGTCAAAAAATTCCTTCCCCTTGCTATAAATTCTTAAATGTACGATTGGCTTTGAACAAAAGTGTTTCTATGCCTTTTCAGTTCCCTTCTCTTCATTGCTGCCATGGCAAATGCAAGGAATCTACGAGTAATAGCAGATTCTCCTAAAGTTCTTATTCGTAGTGCCCCTCCCATCCCACATTACAGAAGCGCAGTCCATGATGTTTTCGTTAAACCGTACAACAGAGACGGGGGCCGCTATCGATTTGATCCATTTGTAAGTATTCAACTCTCTCTCTCTCTCTCTTTCTCTTTCCCTCTCTTGCTTTCTTTCTCTCTCTTTCTTTCTCTCCCTCTTTCTTTTCCTTTCTCCTCTACCCCAATTCTCATTTTGCTTCAACATCTCTTTCACTCTCTTTCTTTTTTTTTCTCTCTCTCTCTCTCTTCTCTCTCTCCTGTACTTCTCCTCTCATTTTGTTTCAACATCTTTCTCACCCTTTCTCTCTCTCTATTTCTTTCTACCTCTGTCTCTTTCACCTTTCTTCTCATTTTGTTCTTATATTTCCGTGTGATCAATTTCTACGGAATTATGTCTTTCCTTACGATTCATCTTAACACTACATTCTTATGGCTGATTTTTCGCTATATTTCCTGTATAATAAAAATAAGTCAAACAAAGCATAGAAACTTTTCGCATATAAATTCTCTGTATGTTTGTTATCGACACCAGACAATACAAGGAGTATTTGTAAATAGAAATACCCAAAGAATATGTGACATGCAAGATATTAGAGAGTATTTCAGAGAAGATATGAAAACTCTTGCATAGCATATTTCTCTTTGATAGAGAATCTTAAAATTCCTCTACACACCAAGGGTGTTTTAGTTTCAATTATCAAACTTTGAGCATTCGCTTCTTCATATCTTCCCCTTTCTTTAAAGGTCAAAGAACCTTTGGGAAAATAGTAAATGGAATGTTGTATGTGTATTTCATGATGAATAAATCTTATCTTATCTTATATCATTATTGTCGGATAAAAAACACTGTTAATTGATAACCTACTTGAAAAAATTGCCGTTGCCGCAGAAATCTCAAACAGGAAGTTTTTCACAATAAATAGCAATGAAAAGTGTATATTGTGCCGTATTGGGCTTAAGGTAAGGGCTACACATGATGGCTGAAGGCTTGTAGGTTCAATTCCCACAGATAAAGTTTTTTCGTAGCAATTTTTATGGCACTTGGTATTAACCAAGTGACATATAGCAATCACAAATTCTGTCGATCTGTCGGTCCCGGTTTTTGCTACTTTAGGCACTTCCAGGTAAACTAGGACGATGAAATTTGGCAGGCATATCAGGGACCGGACCAGATTAAATTAGAAATAGTCGTTTTCCTGATTGGACCATCTGGGGGGAAGGGAGTGGGGGGCCCGTTAATTCGGAAAGAATAGAAAAATTGAAGTATTTTTAACTTACGAACGGTTGATCAGATCTTAATGAAATTTGATGTTTGGAAGGATATCGTGTCTCAGAGCTGTTATTTAAAATCTCAACCGGATCTGGTGAAAATGGGGGGGGGGATGAGTTGGGAGGAGGAAACCTAAAATCTTGGAAAACACTAAGAGTGGAGGGATCGGGATGAAACTTGGTGGGAAAAAGAAGCACAAGTCCTAGATACATGATTGGCATAACCGGAACGGATCTGCTCTCTTTGGGGTAGTTGGGGGGGGGGGGGTTAATTCTGAAAAATTAGAAAAAATGAGGTATTTTTTACTTACGAATGGGTGATAGGATCTCAATGAAATTTGATATTTAGAAGGATATCGTGTCTCAAAGCTCTTATTTTAAATCCCGACTGGATCAGATGACATTGGAGGGAGTTTGGGGTGGGGGAACCTAAAATCATGGAAAACACTTAGATTGGAGGGATCGGGAGGAAACTTGGTGGAAAAAATTTATTTGTAACTTACGAAAGGGTGACCAGATCTTAATGAACTTTGATATTTAGAAGGAATTCATGTCTCAGAGCTCTTATTTCAAATCCCGACCAGATCTTTTGACATTGGGGGGAGCTGGAGGGGGAAATCTTGGAAAACACTTGGAGCGGAGGAATCAGGATGTAGCTTGGTGGATAGAATAAGGAAATGTCCTTGATACGTGATTGACGTAACCGTACCGGATTCGCTCTCTTTGGGGGAGTTGGGGGAAGGGTTCAGTGATTTGGCGAGTTTGGTGCTTCTGGACGTGCTAGGACGATGAAAATTGGTAGGCATGTCAGGGACCTGCACAAATTGACTTGATAGTCGTTTTTCTAGATTCGACCATCTGGGGGCTAAAGGGAGAGGAAAAATTATAAAAAATTAGGTATTTATAACTCACGAGTGGGTGATCGGATCTTAATGAATTTTGATATTTAGAAGGACATCGTGACCAACAGCTCTTATTTTAAATCCTGACCGGCCTTAAGCCTCTGATTTTCCTTTTAAATCAATCTATTGATTCTTAGAATTTTGTTAGAGCTCATACCATATGAGCTCTTGGCTCTTAGCTCTTCTTGCCTCGTCACAAGTGCCACATGAGCTCTTAGCTCTTGTTTTCTATTATAATTCCGTAAATACGCCCAAATTAAATGAGCAGAGACCATATTCTTGTTTTTGCTTTTTTTTATGAAAGGAACTAGGTTCTGTGTAACCCTTATATCCAAAGATTATGGAAAGCTGGTGAAAACTACGTGGTCGCTGATTTAACATGGATAGATAAAATAAAAATAGTAGAATTTCCACCACCGGCAGATCCAAGGGAGTCAGAGGCAATCCCAGGCCCCCGCAGTTTTATTTTCTGGTACCCTCATTCCGTGTTCTTTTTTCTTCTGATTTTCACTATTTTTTAAATAAACTGGTCAATTTGGTCCAATATTGGTGACCTTGTCACATTGCCCCCAAATTTCATCAGGCAACTCCATTAAAAAAGTGAGAAATATTAAAGAGAATTGAATAATTAGGCTATAAATCTTTTTTATAGGATCTGGGCTGATATTTCTCTGTGATATATGCTCAATTTGAATTTCTTATTTAAGAAAACTGAGTTAGCTCAACATCCAGCTAGCATAAAGTGGCTAAAAATAACCCCAACAGTTTTTTTGGGGGATCCATGGGACCGAAGGGGGGGCAGGCCCTCCCTCAGGATATTTTCTGCCAACTTTATTTCTTTTTATTTTTTTGTTTTCAATATTTTCTTAAAATAACTTTGTCAATTTGGTCAATTATTGTCACCCTTGTGAAACGGGCCTCCCCCAAGATTTTACTTATTGGAGCCCTTGTCACAGTGTCCGCCCCCAAGATTTTGCTCTTGATCCGCCCTTATAGTTTTTAGTAGACTATCTGACTCTAAGTAAGAAAAGGTGAAAGAGTTTGAAGTGATAGAACACTTTTTACAATTTAAACTGGTTGAAAAGACAAGTTTGAAGCAACTTAAGGTAAATAGCTGTTTAAAAGACTTAATATACCCAGAAACTTTGGATTGGGATATACTCCAAAACCGATTTAGAATCAACCATTGGAATGCTCAGTGAATTAGCCAGTCTAGAGGGATCAAAACCTCCAAAAATGTGAAAACTATTTAAAATCAGCATCCTTCAGTAATTTAGCTAAGTCAAATTACTGCCTCCTCCCTCTTAGGCCACTCCTCATAAATGATTTTACGGATTCCGGTACGTTTTGTTTTCAATGATACTTCTAATAAATTTTAATTGTGGCACATGATGTATTTGTTTTATGTTTCAGTGGCACCATCAAAAATTTTATTTTACTCATAAGGTAGATACCCCCAAAAACTTGAAACAAATTATGGCTTGTTCAGGGGCAGTTTTAGGGGCGGGGTAGAGTGGGCACTGCTCAGGGCGCAGAAATTTTAAAGGTGCAAAATTTCAAAAAAGTTATCTAATGGTTTTAATCACCTTGTTGTGTTTAAGCTGTGTAAGGCTCAGTGTGTTTTTTCACAGTTTTAAAAAATTTGGAAGAATAGGAAGATAGGTCTGCAAACCAAGATTACAATATTAGAAGGTACAGCGACAACAGTGGCCAAATATGACCCTGAAGCAAGGTCGTTCCGGAAAGTGGATGAAGATTTGCTAGATATTTTCCAGGGAAATTGCCTACGGTTTGTTCTGGGGTACTCGGCTGACTGACCGTATTCCAAACAGTAGGCTGTATAAAAAATTTGGTTCAATCCCGCTTTGTAGGGCTATTAAACAAAAAAAACAAGTTTTTTTTAAATGAAAGTAAGGAACGACATTAAAAATTAAAACGAACAGAAATTACTCTGTATATGAAAGGGGCTTTTCCTCCTCAACTCCCCTCTCTTTACGCTAAAGTTTGACTCTTTCTCTTAACTCTACTTTTTAAAACAGTAAAAAAAACTTTAGCGTAAAGAGCAGGGCGCTGAGGATGAAAATCCCCTTTCATATACAGAGTAATTTCTGTTCGTTTTAAGTTTTAATGTCGCTCCTTACTTTCATTTAAAAAAAAATTGTTTTTTTGTTTAATTTCTGGATGTTTTTGAATTAATGCAAGTTTTGATCTTGGCTCTCCACACATAAATAATTAAAACGAAATTTGCATATTAATTTTTTTTTGGCTAAATAGCTTTTTCATAGTTTTAATCGGAAGATTTTGAGAAAAAAAGGAGCGAGGGAGGAGGCCTAGTTGCCCTCCAATTTTTTGATTACTTAAAAAGGCATTAACTTTAAATTTTTACGAACGTTTTCATAAGTAAAAAATATACGTACCTTACGAATTAACTTACGTAGCGAACTTCAGTATTCGTATGTTTTTATTGCGTATATGAGGGGGCTCGCCCCTCGTCGATGCCTCGCTCTTTACACTAAAGCTTAAATTTTATCCCAATTCCTTAAGAATGACCCCTGAATCACAAAGGTGTAGAACAAGTAGTTGTAATTACTAAAAATACTTTAGCGTAAAGAGCAAGGTATTAAGAGGAGGTAAATCCCTCATATGCGTTATAATGTCTGTTCGTTTTCAGTTTTAATGCTGCTCTTCACTTTCAGTAGAAAAATTTTTTCATATTTATTTTTTCATTGTTTTTTTAAATAATGCTAGAAAATCCTGCGCCCCCTCCATTGAAAGTCTCTTCCGCCATGAGAAGCTCCTCCATGGAAAGATCCTCCCACGTAACCCCTCCCATCAACTCTCCCCCAACCAAAAAAATCCCCCTGAAAACGTCGTACACTTCCCAGTAACCATTACTATATGTAAACACAGGTCAAAGTTTGTAACTTGCAGCCCCTTCCACGGGGACTGCGGGGGAGTAAGTCGTCCCCAAAGACATAGTTATTAGTTTTTTCGACTATAGTGAATAAAATGGCTATCTCAGAATTTTGATCCGGTGACTTTTGAGAAAAAATGAGCGTGAGAGGCGCCCTCCAATTTTTTTGGTCACTTAAAAGGGCACTAGAACTTTTAATTTCCGTTAGAACGAGCCCTTTTGCGACATTCTAGAACCACTGAGTCGATACGATCACCCGTGGGAAAAAAAAATAAATAAAAAATAAACACGCATCCGTCATTGGTCTTCTGGCAAAAAATGCGAAATTCCACATTTTTGTAGATAGGGGCTTGAAAGCTCTAAAATAGGGTTTTCTAATACGCTGAATCTGATGGTGTGATTTTCGTTAAGATCGTGTGACTTTTAGAGGGTGTTTCCCCCTATTTTCTAAAATGAGGCAAATTTTCTCAGGCTCGTAACTTTTGATGGGTAAGACTAATCTTGACGAAACTTATATATTTAAAATCAGCATTAAAATGCGATTCTTTTGATGTAACTATTGGTATCAAAATTCCATTTTTTAGTGTTTTGGTTACTATTGAGCCGGGTCGCTCCTTACTACAGCTCGTTACCACGAACTGTTTGATAATGAAAGAAAGGTTGAGATGGTTATGGCACGGTCTGCGGATGAAGGCTAGACGGAAAGCAGGTCGTCCTCGTCTGGGGTGTGAAGATGCCATAAAGAAAGATTTAAAGGAAATGGGAACTTCCTGGTAGGATGTAAAGAGGGAGGCTTTGAATAGATGGGGATGAAGCAGCAACGTGCGTAGATGTGTTGGCCTCAGGCGGCTTGGTGCTGCGGTGAATTGTCGTTAGTAGTAGTAGTAGTCTTAATAGTTTTATTCAAATGAGGTAAAGGGCTCAGTTGGCAGTAATTATAAGCAAATTGAATCTGAAATTTTGATTATCCCATGTTTTGATCACCATTTCTTGAAAATATTAGTAAGTTGACCGAATTAAATCAATTCAAAATTAAATTTTAAGCAAAAAGTAAGCAGAATAAATTAAAGAATTAGAAGTAATTAATTGGCATGAGATAATTAATAATTTTGTAAAAGCTAAAGTAAGTAAAGTAAGATTTAAATAAACACAAAAAATTTTAATCAATGAAAATTTGGTAAAACTTGGCCTGCAAAATTTTGGGAGACAAGGGGGGGGGGTGCCAATCAAGATTTAGCCCCGAGTGTAAAAGACTTAAGAACCATCGCTAGGTTAGTTTGCAGTTGGGATCATGCTAAATTTTAGAATATAAGAGTGAAATCAAAGATGAAAAGTAGCGAGAATCTAACGTCTATTATTGTTTTATCTCGATTTATGGGGCTAGATGGTTTTTGGTCCTAAATTGAGCTTGCTTTAAGGGGTCATCCCTGTCTAACTCACTAGCCTCTATGTGTTTCTTTCAGATTCAAAAAATTTAAACTGGTCAGAACTTTATTTTGTTATCATTTTATCTTTTTTAGTGGTACCATAGAATTTTCCTAACTCGCAGCTGGCAGGGGACCAATAAAACAAAATCCTGGCTTGCATAAATGAATCTTATGTTAATTCTACAGCTCCGTGTTTCATATGAACTTTACCAAAAGTTCGTGACAACTCACTGGTTAATCGAATTTGAGAATCAAATAGCATAATTAATTCTTTGAAATATTGTTCGGTGTTTTGCTTGGCTATGCATGTGGAAAAGTGCTTTGGCTAAAAATTTTGGCACATGTTTGCTACAATTTGATCTTATATAATATAATATTTAACAGAAGTTCATGACAACGCACTGATTAATCGAATTCAAGAATTAAATATTATAATCAATTCTTTAATATTGTCCGATGATTTGCTTGGCTATGCATGTGGAAAAGTGCTTTGGCTAAAAAGTTTGGCATACGTTTACCACAATTTGATCTTATATAATATATTAGCCAGATGACCGGAAAAAAAACGCCTAAATATAACCTTTGAACAATTGCATGTTACATAACGATATATATGAAACATCACAAAGAGCCTTGCCAATGTTGACATTAAGTAATGCGAGTGTTTTCTCTCTCATTTGGCCTTATGTTAAAAACAAATCTGAGTATTCATTTTTTGTTTTAGCATGGTTCAGTGTAGGCACATATACAGGAGCTTGTTGCCAGGGGGGTAAGGGGAGGCAGCCGCAAAAAGCACAAGACAGACGAATTATATGGAAGTTTTTGTGATGAGTGGACACATAATTATGAAAGAATTTAATTTTTTATATAGACCATACCCCTTAACCCTCACCCCGGGGTCTGTACCTTACTTTAAAAAACAAAACAAAAAATGATGTTCTCAAACCAAATGCCAAAGCAACGTTATTGTAGCTTTTAAGAAAAAGCTCTATCAAGTTCTAGGATAATTCCCTTAGAGCCCAAAAAAAGAAAAAAAAAGTTCCATCCATATGTGAATCCAGCCCTAAATGTTTCGTCTTCTAACTCTATATACCCATTCAAAACCTCTGGATACTAGTGATACCCAGGTTATAGGTCTATAGTTTCAAAGCAATACATTTTAGGTCAAAATAATCAACTTTCGACCCCTAATTTTATGCCTCTTCCCAGCAATTTTCTGGGGAGAGGGGTCAGATAGTCCTTTGGTGGTATTGCCCATTTTTCCCCAGTCTCAAGTCTTGTTTCCTGTCCAACGAGTCTAGATCGCCACTTTTTTATTGAAAGTAGATATTCGAAATAACAACTAAAGGGTATCTGCCAGAATATTTCCTGGGAGTGGGGTCAAATTTAAAAAAAATTGGTGCAAATTTAGCTAGATGACTTAAACATTTGGAACAGGCCAGACACCGTTATGTTTTATTTTTATCTTAATTTCACATAACTGGGCCCTCCTGATTATATTTTAAGCTTCGAGTGGGAGGAGACACATAATTGGTCTGATTCCCCTGCAAGGATCAAGAGAGCCCATGAAAATGGGCTCTCTTGAAACTTTATGTTTTATATTTATATTTTATATTTTGGAAAATATTTATCTTTCCAAAGTCTTCAGAACCCATCAAGCAAGCAATACTCTTAAAAGTACAAACAGCTTAGATACGGTTTTGAGATAATCGATATCTAAGAAAACGCAAAACATGACTGAAAGATTGGGAAAGCCATGTTAAATCATGTTCAGGAATGGCTCACAAATGGAGATGTCACTCCCGTCCAACCCTCCTATTGCTAGAGCTTTAGCTTTCTCCAATTTAGAATTGCGCCTTCGGGACCTGGAGATTCAAGTATGGCTAACTGGTATAGAAAAATATAGTACCCTCTCTTTTAATAGCCAGATTAAAGTAGTGTCTGGTAGGCAATTTCATTTGAAACTGGACCTATGGAGCAGAGCCCTGATTCCAAACGGGGGGATACTGCATACCACCGTGTAAAGGATACTGGGTGTCACATAAAAAGGATGGATTGTGAGGTGTTTGTGTTTGCTCTTTTTGTGGTGAATGGGGGGTCTTTTTGATGGGCTGGAACATTTTCTGTGTAAATGCCAAAATTTGATGAATTTAAGAAGTAAATTCTTTTAGGGGATATACTCCACTCTACTCCCAGGCATTTTAGGGACTATGAGATACCTAATTATTGCGGAAAGAGGTTTTACAGGGAAAAGCGTGGAGATGTTGAAGACAATGATTTAAATTTGTTGAATGTTGTATTTTCGTGCTTTTTCTAGAGTTTATGGCCACTTCATTTTAAATAAACCATATATATATATATATATATATATATATATATATATATATATATATATATATATATATATAGTAGTGATAAGCATAGTAATAGCAATAAGTATAGTACAAAGTGTACTAGTTATAATATATTTATTATGTTGATGCTTGTTATATTGAGTCCAGTAGTTCACAAGCCCTTAAATACCAGCCACTGTGATAATCTACCAACAAATGTGAACTTTCTAATTATTGCATTCTCGTGAATCAAACTTGTTCGATCACTTGAGACATTTCTCTAAAATTTCCCTAAACCATCACTAGTTGAAAAAGGTGTAGCTTGTGTATATTCATGACGCTGTGTGGATGGGAAGGGTCTTGCCACAAGTCCCTGCTTTTGGTCTCCCAATAATATTCCTTAAATAATTCCTGAAAGATCATAAGTATAAACAGGTTCAGTTGTAAATTTGGTAGCGAGAGGACGGGAGTTAGGGTTCTGTTTCCAAAGCTATGAAACAATTTGGATTTTAATTTTCCAACAAACTTGAAGATGGTCGGGACAATCCAGACTAGCCAGAAGAGGATGTTAGGCTAGGCTTTGCCAGTGCCTTTTCCAGCAAAATGAATGCCTTCCAGGGCTTTTGGCAACTCCTTTCGCTGCTTTTGCTTCAACTCCAGCCTTTGGGCATCACTTTGGTGAAATGTTGCTCTGAAATTTTGCCTTAACGAATGAAACCTTTCTTCATTCGGGTATTTAGCCCTCGCAACTGACTGTTCACTTTGCTTGATTGTTTGGCCTCTGCAAATGGAACCCCATTTCATTCGAGTCTTCAGCTGTTACGCTGCACAATTCCAAGACTTTATATTCAGTACATTGAAGTGCTGCAGCATATGAAGTGCTTTGAACATTACTCAGCACATTGAAGCTCAGCACATTGAAGACTTTATATTCAGCACATGAACTTTATATTCAGCACATTGAAGATCATATAGTGGATTGATAATGACTAATATTTGATAACTAATTAACTATTTCTAAGTGACTATTGATTTTTAGATATAATGATATATGCTTATGCTGAAATGGCTATACTTCTTGAATGTTGATATACTTTTATCTAGTTTCGTTTTCTTTATTTTGAATTGTCTATTTGAATTTTTTAAATAGTTACATTTGTTTCGTAGAGCAAAGTATGTACTAAGTTGACATACTATTTCATTTATTTTGAAAGCCTCTGTAAAATGTTATTTTTATTAATCAGTTTATTTCCCAACAGTCTCACCAGGAGCCTAAAGCTGCAATTGCAAAACTAACCGGCAACGCAGGTGTAGAGGGAGTTATTAGGATAGAACAATCGTTACCTCCATCAGGTCCAATACGAATCTTTGGAAACATTACTGGGCTAAGACCAGGGCCACATGGATTCCACATCCACCAGAAAGGAGACATTACCGGCGGATGTGGGTCAACGGGGTCTCATTACAACCCTGCAAAGGTTAGTACTTTTAGATATCATGGCTACTAAAAGAGACTGAACAGGACAGTACGTAGGGGGGGGGGCATTTGGTAGCGTGCAAATATCAAGAACAATCGATAGTACATCAGGTTCGAAAGTACTATCAAGAAAGATTCCTATAAAAAAAATTGCATATCAATTGGTTGAAATATGGGATCCATAGGGAAAATTCTGGCACCCCTCCAGTGTCTTGAACGCTTTTTGGCTCTTACAATCGGAAATTCAGCTCTCCTTCTAGATACCCTGAAATTGATTTTTTATGCATCTTCACGATTTTCAAATTAAATTTTCTTAACCAATAAATTAAAGTAAATCGTTAAAAATCGGAGTAAATGGTAATCAAAAGTAAACTTATGAACAAAATTCTTCGAACAAGAGATATGTTTGCAATTCTGGTTAATGTCATGCTGTAATTTATAATGTGTTTTGGAAACTTTAAATGGAACACAAGGTCTATTGGAATTTACGATGCTTGTCTTCTGGAGTATGGAAAGTGGTATATTCGTTTTATCGTATCGTGAATGACCGAGTTTTAGCAGAATATGGAATAGCGAGACTCTAAAGACCTAAATTCAACGGACCTTAGAGATTATTTATACACGGATTTCTGAGCGCATTAAAGAAGTTCCTCTTGTGCCATGCTTCTGTAAAGTTCTTCTCTTGTGTTTAAACCATGTATATAGACTTTGTGGAAGAAATGAATGGTTTATAATGAGGAGAATCTTTTTCTACCTCCTCCCACGTGAGCCCTTAGCTCTGACCAATCCGGCTACACGCTAGCCCATAAAGCCGTCCTGGCTAAGTGGTTGGCGCGCTGGTGTGGGAATTCTTTGTCCAAGGGGCATGGGTTCAATCCCAGTTGTGACCAGTTATTTAGTTTGGGACGGGTGTCAGTTGTGTGACTCTGTAAACTCAGCCAGTGTCGACCCAGCTCTAAATGGGAACCTGGAGAAATCTAGGACGGTAAGCAGGAAGGGTGTGTGAAAGCACAGGATGGTTGGCCCCCAGCCCCCCATTGCACTTCCTGGTTGAAGAGCCATGAAACAGAGATCAGCACCACCGGTTTGAACCTTAAGGGTCTAGTACCGTCTTGCTTACTTACTTACCCGCACACGCATCCCAATATTAGATGCTTATTAATATAAATTAATTATTAATAATTAATTATTATTAATGTATGAGGCTCTTCTCATACATTCCGTTTAGAGTTCCTTGATTCCGCTGCGCTAAAATCTGCCATCGCTACAGGTCTGCGCTTGGGTTACGAGTCTTTTAAAATATCGGAATACAAAGAATTGCCCAGACGGTGTCTTAGATGCCAAAGTATCCATCATTCGTTAGCTCACTGCCCATGTGCCCGAATGAGATGAAGTTCTCTAAATGTTCTGGATGCCATTCCAATACTAAAGACAATCCTTGCTCAGAGGCTCCAAAATGTGCCAACTGCGGCGAAGCTCATGTTTCCTATAGTATGAATTGCCCAGTGATCAAACGCGCTCTGAACTCTGCTCCAAAATGAAACAAGCCACTATTTTTGGTTTTGCTTCTCTCAATATTAACGGCACAAAAGACAAAGACTTGTTAATTAATGAATTATTAGTCCATGACATAGTGTTCTTGCAAGAACATCTTTTGACCAAATCAAACGTTTCTAGCCTGAAGCGAACTTCTGTCCACCATTTTTTTTCGCAAGAAGCCAAGAAAACTAGAGGCCGCCCTTCCGGTGGCCTAGCATTTTTTTCCGTTACCCATCAAAGCCCTCTGTGGTTCATTGTGATGATAACATCTTAGCGATTCAATGTGATAGTACCGCCTTTATAAACGTTTACTTACCTTGTGATCGACGTTCTATAGCATCGTTTTGCTCCAGTTTAAAGTCTCTACTCGAAAGTCTACGTTTGAAAGACCTAAATTGGGTTTTAGCTGGTGACCTTAACTGTGACATTCTTGGTACCTCCGATAGATCAATCCTCTTGCTAGAATCACTTCCTAGCATATATCACGTCGCAGTTAAGAGCCTTCCATTCACGTATATTCATAACAGAGGCTGTTCAAAATCGAACCTGGATCACGTGATCTCTTCCAGTTCCAGCTTAATATCATCGATTGTCAGGTTGGACGAAGAGAAGATTGATGACGATTACCTTATCCTTAGCTGTAATTTGTCCTGTGAGCTATCTGGCAAAACACTTTCGGCTCAGCCGAAGTGGCATACGAAGTTGAACTGGGATCGTGCTAATGTCCCACTATACCTTGCTACGCTAACTGCTTTACTGTCGACCATAAAAGTGCCATATCACCTGCTGCAAACGTCAGTTTCCTCGCCTTCAAGTAGAGTTGACCTAAATTGCTATTTTTATCAAATTTTCCATTGCCTTAAATCAGCTTCCAAAGCTGCAGTGCCTGTGGATAAAGTTAGGATTGGTACAAGAAAGCCTAATTGGAACGTTGATCCTGAAGTAAAAGGTGCTAAGCAAAAAGCCACAATTTTGGCTACGTATTTGGATATCATGTGACCGACCATCGTCCGGAGCTGTTTTCTCTGTGAAAAAAAAGTGTAAACTTGAATATAAGGCCATTCTGAAGAGAACACACTTGAATGCATGGCCAGACCCCACCGATAAGGCCTCCTGGAATAAGGTTATTAATAGTGAGAAATGTTCCCCATCTACCCTATCTTGTCTCCAGCTAGCTAATTTTGTAGATCATTATAAGCGTGTGTTCAGTGTATTTAATAGTTTTCTTCAGTCTTTTTATTATAAGTTGCTTAAACCGCTTTTACCATATCGTATCCTGCAGGCTCATGTCCAGCCTGTAGCAATATCTGAAATTAGCCGGGCTTTAAGAAAAATTAAGCGTTCGAATAGCCTTGATGGCGACGGCCTTTCTTACCGATTTTTCGCTTATGATTGTCCTGCTCTACTTAACCATCTACAATTATTTTTCCAGTCTTGCTTAGCACACTCGCTTGTTCCTGATAGTTTCCTTTGTGGCCGTGTAACGTCTATTCAAAAGCGAGGCAAGGACCCCACGTCATGTGTGAATTATCGTCCCATTACAGTATCGTGTTTCGGTTGCTCCCATGCACATCATGTTTTAAGCCGACTCATTAAAGATACCGTAAAAACTAAAATGTCTTTATACTGTCTTACTGTTGATATTTCTGGAGCTTTCGACAATATTGTGCACTCTCAGGCTCTATTTTCTCTTGCGTCTTCAGGTGTTAATCCTTCCCTACTAAGTTTATTGTCTTCTTGGTATTCAAAGTCTAAAATTCAAGTTACCTGGAATGGCCAAATATCTGACCCGTTAGAAATTAATAAGGGAGTTCGGCAAGGTGCCGTATTGTCTCGTAGTATATTTAAATGCGTGCTTACATCGTGCCTGCGTCCCCTTAGAAGTTCTGTTTTTACGGTAATATTGGTTTGTCTTCTGTTGCATGTGCAGATGACGTTCTTTTTGTTGCCCGGACTCGCCGTGGATTGCTTTCTAATTTTACTATATTAACCAATGAACTATCTAGATTGGACTGTCAGTTAATGCGTCTAAATACGAGTTTATTTGTTTTAATAGCCCTTATGCGGTCGCTCCATTCGTTACTGGGACTGCAGTTCTACCATGTTCTTCTTTAGTTAGTTGGCTTGGTCTGTGTTTCGGCCCAACACTTTCCACTACCTGTTCATCCCTGGTGAATCAAGCCGTGAAAAACCTATGCGTCGCTTACGGAAAAATATCCCCAAACAAAAGCCGTTACAACCGCAACGGTTTGTGTGTGATTTATAACGCTTATCGCGCCCCTGTGCTTTTGTTTTTATCAGGCATGGCTCATCTGTTTCGCAAGAAAGATCGACGTACTCTACGTACGGCTTATTTTAGATATTGCAAATTCCTCCTCCGACTTCCTAGATGGCACCGAAACAAAAAAAATAATTGCTCGGTTTGGTTTAATTGATGTGCCTTCTCGGATTTGGTCTTCCAGTGATGATTTATGTAAAAAGACTATCAACTTCATTCACGTTTATGACCCTCTGCTGCCTTTTTTCCATATTGATACTGGTTAATTAGTCCATGTTGTCTTTTGTTAGTTTGAATTTTTTTTTTCTTCGCTGTTTATTGTTTTTGTTTTTGTTTATTTATAATACTCCGTACTTTGTTTTTTTTATACTTTTAGGGGTAATAAAGTTCATTCATTCATTCATTCAAACCTAGACATCACCAGAAAGGAGTAGTTAAGGTTTATACAAAACTTAAAATCCACAGCTAAGGCAATTAAAGTTAAAGCAGAGTCAAGTTAAAACACTTAAAACTATTAATGCAATTAAGCCGATCATATATTTGAGACGGGTATCCGGTCTTCAATTTTTGCAATAGATATCTGGGTATAACGTAAATGGTATTATTCGGTACTGACTTTTACTAAGAAAAAGAAAACGATGCTTTCAGTGCCTTTCAAGAAAAGAATCGGAACTGTTTGTTTAATCAGAAATTACCGAAATAAGTGAACTAGAAAAAAAATTATCAATACAAATTTTTTACAATTACCCAACAAAGATTTTATTTGAAAAGGTACATCTCCTGAAGTCTTAGAATTGGCTTGTCTTTTCTACCTAATTTCCTAACTTCGTTTGCCAAGGCCCCGTAAGCAACAACTGCTAATCCTTACAAAATTCAACTGAGATCAACTAGACCCTTCTTATGGAACCATCCGTTAACTGTCATCCATCAACCAACAAAGATGTAACCGAATCCGTCAAGGAAATACAATCAAGCACGGACACCAGAAACCATAACAGTAGATCTTGACCGAATTTTGCAGAATGAATTCCATCAGTATGACTGGTAATTGGAATGATGAAAGTGGATGTGTGTGGCCGAGGATGAATCAGGTGCAGACTAATGAATCCAAAGTTTTATTCGGAAAAGTATTTTAAAAATCAAGTAGAGACTCTCCCTAGCTACATAACCTAGTCTAACCCACCTCTTACCACACACTCTAGGCTTTGAGCATATTTAGGACTGTATTTGTTGAAGGGACCCGGGGGTACTGTGCACTTATACGAATTGTTGGTATACTGCTCTTCATCACCCAGGCTTCAATGTTAGTAATGCACCCTAACATCTCTATTTAATTTTGCATGTTTTTGTCGAAGTTTATGTCTCCTAGTCAATATTTATTCCATTTCTTGGGGTCTTATTGAGCTGACATTTTACATACCTGCTCTGTAACGTTGTATTGTATGCACTATCTTATTCTATATAAAAGTTATATATTCCATACTACTTCATTGACTACATTATTCATTAAATTTGGTTGACACTTAACAGTCTATTTTGATTAATGACAAAATATTCTTCCGTCCCCTTCCTTGAAGAGGGCAGCTTTGTCATAGATCATTGAAAAGCAAAGCTAAAAATTTAGTTGACACCTCTCGTCGTGTTCAATTGAGGAGGAGCTTTATCTCTCGGTAGATTTCCCAATGAAAACGAATTATCTGTATAAAGCAAATGACATAGTTATTGTGCATTTGAAAGAGAGGAGGGCGTGGTCTCATGATATCATAAATACGTTTTCCAGGAAGTTAGAGTAACAATGGTCTTAAAATTCCTTGAATATTTATAAAAAATAAACTTTATAAAAACGTTTTTAAGACCAGATACGATAAAAGTAAGTTTTTCCCGTGGTATAAGAACAACTTGTAAATTTCGATATGCTGAGACTGTTTGGCGGTCCTGACATAACCATTCTTTGGTATATCTCTATGTTCAAAGTTCAAACTGAAGGTTTTCTGTTCTTTTGTTCACATTGAAGGACTACTATGTAGCTAATATTATTGAATAGTTATAACTAAGCCATAAAATAAAATGTCATTGACTCATGTCAATAAATGTCATAAATACATATATTATAAAATATGTTTTTAAATACTATAATGTTAGTCAAAAAATAATAATAACGTCATCATAAATGTGTTATAAAGTATGCCGTACCCGCCTATGTTCGGATTCTTAGCCTTACAAATTTCTATTTTTCCGGTTAGCTAGAGAATTAAAATGTTTTTTGTCCATTTAGATATAATGGTGTTTTGAAAAAAAGGTTCTTTCTTATATTTTTACCGAAAATACTTATGATTCAGAGACCAGGATTGGCAAATAAGGATGGAGATGGGCCACAGGAAGCTTCCTTTAAAAAAGCGTTAGGTTACAGCCTTAAAAATTTTTTTTTAGATAAATCCAAATTTCAAATATGGCATGAGCTCCACTTCCTTTCGTATGGCACATAGTTGTAAGCATCATCATTTTGGAGAGATTCGTTTTCATTTGGTATTTTACGAATAAACACGGCAAATAAATCATCGAATAGAAAATCCCGTTTTCCTATATGTGTTGAAAAAAAAACAGTTTCCTCGGAGTCTCATTGGTTGATTTGCCTTCCCTTTTGTCCGTAACATACCCAATGCAAATATAACTTGAGCGTAACATCTTTCCTATTTGCAGATAAAAATAAAAAAAGTTTTTTTATGATGAAAGTAAAGAGAGAAGGTGAAACTTACAACGAACAAAAATTCATGCTTCACAGTTTACGCAACATTTATCTATCACTACTACTAACAATTAACCGCAGGAACAATCCACCTAAGGCCAACATAGCTACGCCTACTCCTCATCCATTCCAATCTACTCAAAACCTCCCTCTTTACTCAGAAATTTCCCATTTCCCTCAAGTATTTCCTTACGACATCCTCCCACCCCAACTGAAGACAACCTGCTTTTCGTTTAACCCTAGACATTTGGCCAAAAAGGATAATCTTTGGAAATCCGTCATCCTTTATCCGTAGAAAGGGCTCTAGCCATATCAATCTTTCTCTCATTATTGCCCTAGACAGCGAGATTGGACCAGATTTTTCATAGAGCCTACTGTTTGAAATACGGCCAGTCAACCGGGTCATCCGGGTACTTTTATCGTATCTGGTGTTAAAAGCGTTTTTATGGCACTTGGTATTAACCAAGTGACATATAGCGATCGCAAATTCTGTCTGTCTGTCTGTCTCTCTGTCGGTCTGTCTGTCTGTCTGTCTGTCCCGGTTTTGCTACTTCAGGCAAGCTAGGACGATGAAACTTGCAGGCTTATCAAGTATTTTTAATTTACGAAAGAGTGATCGGATCTTAATGGAATTTAAAATTTGGAAGGATGTCATGTCTCAGAGCTCTTATTTTAAATCCCGACTGGATTCGGTGACAATGGGGGGAATTGAGGGGGGGACCTAAGATCTTGGAAGACGCTTAGAGTGGAGGAATCGGGATGAAACTTGGTGGTAAAAATAAGCACAAGTCCTAGATACGTGAATGACATAACCGGGACAGATCCGCTCTCTTTGGGAGAGTGGGGGGGGGGTTAATTCTGAACAAATTAGAAAAATGAGGTATTTTTAACTTACGAAGGAGT
The DNA here is from genome assembly GCF_032884065.1 of Artemia franciscana. Lineage (NCBI taxonomy): Eukaryota > Metazoa > Arthropoda > Branchiopoda > Anostraca > Artemiidae > Artemia > Artemia franciscana. The sequence continues at coordinate 30,905,205 of NC_088881.1, forward strand.
GATCAGATCTTAATGAAATTTGATGTTTGGAAGGATACCATGTCTCAGAGCTCTTATATTAAATTTCAACCTTATCCGGTGAAGGGGATATTTGGGGGGGGGGGTAACCTAAACTTTTGGAAAATACTTACAGTGGAGGGATCGGGATGAAACTTGGTGGGAAGAATAAGCACAAGCTATAGATACGAGACTGACATAATTGGTATGGTTACGTTCTCTTTGTGGGAGCTGGGGGTTGTTAATTTGGAAAAATTAGAAAAATCGAGGTATTTTTAACTTAAGAATGGGTGACCGGATCTTAATGAAATTTGATATTTAGAAGGAACCCATGTCTCAGAGCTATTATTTCAAATTCCGACCAGATCTGTTGACATTGGGGGGGAGCTGAAGGGGGAAACCAGAAATCTTGGAAAATGCTTATAAGCGTCGTAGATACGTGACTGACGTAACCGGACTGGATCCGCTATCTTTGGGGGAGTTAGATGGTGGGGTTCAGTGCTTTGGCGAGTTTGGTGCTTCTGGACGTGCTAGGACGATGAAAATTGGTAGGCGTGTCAGGGAGCTGTAAAAATTGACTTGATAAAGTCGTTTTCCCCGATTCCAACATCTGGGGGGGGGGCTGAAGGAAGAGGAAAAATTAGAAAAATTGAGGTATTTTTAACTTGCGAGTGGGTGATCGGATCTTAATGAAGTTTGATATTTAGAAGGACCTCGTGACTCAGAGCTCTTATTTCAAATTCCGACCGGCATTAAGCCTCTAATTTTCCTTTTAAAGCAATCTACTGATTCTTAGAATTTTGCTAGAGCTCATACCATGTGAGCTCTTGGCTCTTCCGACCTCGTCACGAGTGCCATATAAGCTCTTAGCTCTTGTTATAAAGTGTATTTTATAAATACTGAAGGCCATTTTAAGACCCTTGTTTATTTAAGCCTAGGGCTTCGGAAAGCGTATTTATAATACCATGAGACAACACCTTCCTCTCTTTCAAATGCACAATAACTATGTCAGTTGCTTTATACAGATAATTCGTTTTCATTGGGAAATCTACCGAGAGATAAAGCTCCTCCTCAATTGAACACGACAAGAGGTGACAGCTAAATTTCTAGCTTTGCTTTTCAAGGATCTATGACAAAGCTGACCTCTTCAAGGAAGGGGACGCAAGAATATTTTGCTGTTAATCAAAATAGGCTGTTAAGTGTCAGCAAAATTTAATGAATAATTTAGTCAATGGAGTATTATGGAATATATAACTTTTATATAGAACAAGATAGTGTATACAACATTGCAGAGCAGGTATGTAAAATGTCAGCTCAATCAGACCCCAAGAAATGGAATAAATATTGAATAACAGACATAAACTTCGACAAAAAAATGCGAAATTAAATAAAGATGTTAGGGTGCGTTACTCACATTGAAGGCTGGGTGATGAAGAGCAGTATACCTACAATTCATATAAGTGCGCAGTACCCTCGGGGTCTCTTCAACAAATACAAGCGCTTAGTACACCCGGGGTCTCCTCAAGGAATACAAGCGCACAGTGCCCCATCATTCTTACGACACACATGGCGTTATCTCTGCTTCTGGTGATAAGAATATTTCCAAGAAACATTGCATGGCAAGTTTATTTTCTCGCTGAAACAATTTTATCGGTTCTAATATTTAACAAGTGAGTAGTTTTACACTGTTGCAAGTTGAAGGAGTTGACAGTGGTGAAAAGAAGACAATAACCCCCAATATAGCAGTTGAAATCAGAAGGGATTATGGACTAACATTTGATTGGGATGAGACGTTCGTAGATATGTTATATCATTGAGTATCCTCCCATCACTCTAAACCTAAAAAAATCTAAAACTTCTCATTAACAATCCAATGTACCCCCCTCCAAAGTTTTTACGATCCCTCTCTATATAAACCTTAAATACCCCAGGGTGTAACTTACAACCCTTACTCTGAGGGCTTTGGGATGGTTGTCATCTTCAAATACATAATTTGAGGAGGGGGGCTAGTTGCCGTTCAATCACTTTTTCAATTACTTCATTTACCGTTCAATTACTTCAGTATGAAAAGACATTGAATAGCAGAAAAAGCAGAAAACTAGTAATTGCAAAGTATTTGTATATATTTTGACAAGAGATTACAACAATTCAAAAACCCTAAAAAGTAAAATGAAAATTTGAAGCTTAGTAGAAATCGCTGTTACAAATTGGACTTGCTTTAATAACCAAATATCTTTGAAAAGAAACAGTATGAAAAGAGATTAAACTACGTAAAGAGCAAAAAATTGGTAATTACAAAACAACAAGGAACATGTGTTTCTTTTTAAGTTCCCTAAAGTTTCTTTTTAAGTTCCCTAAAGTTTCTTTTTAAGTTCCCTAAAGTTTCTATTTAAGTTCCCTAAAGTTTCTTTTTAAGTTCCCTAAAGTTTCTTTTTAAGGTTGTAATAATTTTTTATTACAAATTATTCGTCAAGCACTACAGATATCCTAAAACGGTGTCCTTGATATTTATTTTCCACTTCATACACATGATGTCGTGAGGTAATCTGTGAATCCGTGCGATTTGAAAAAATAAATTCTTCTTCATCTGCGACTTTTTTAACATTAGACAAATTCAGCTACCTCACAATTTGATTATTTTTAAGGTAGAACCGTTGCAAATTACTAATCGTGCAAGGTTTATGCTCCAAATAACGTATTTGTTATTCATTTTCTGTACTCCTAACATTAATCCTAATTATAACTTTAACTTTAACTAGTTATAACTTTCGGTACTCCTAATGTTAAAGAGGTTTCTGACCTAACGTTTTACGAAAGAGAAAAAGAGAGGTTAAATGGTTTTCCTTTAATTCCATGGTAAAAAGCGTGCTTTAATTTCATTGGTTGACCTTTTAAGACACAACCGTTACAAATTACTAGTCGTGTAACATTTATGCCCCAAATAACGTCCTTAGTATTCATTTTCTGTTTGGTACCGCTAACATTGAAGAAGTTTCTAAAATAAAGTTTTACCAGAAAAAAAAGAGAGGTTGAGAGAGGTTTCCTGAAATTCCATGGTAAAAAGTGTACTTTCATTTTATGGTTAACATCTCTGCCGTGTTTCGGTTTACCAATCACATTATGACTGGTTGAAGTTAACATTATAACTGATCGGTTATTCTTTGCGAAAATTTAAGTCAGTAGAAAAAACGAAAAGCTTTTGAGCTTTTTTTAAAGCAGTCTTAACAGTCTGATGAAGCAATTTGGTAAAATTCACTGTTGTGGTTTTTGGACTCGTAATTTAAGCGGTATTTTTTGGCTGATGTTTCTTTTTCAAATAAGTCCCTCTTCTCTCTTTTCGGGGGTGCAAACATCTTTAAACTACAAAACTAATTACTATATTTATGTAACACCTACACTAAAAAAAAAAACAAATTTATAAGCATTACCAATCCTTAAATTTGCTAGAAACTAAACAGATTTACTTTTGGGCATTTTTCAGCCAATTACCATTAACAAACATTTGGCCCAGTATTTTTATAGGGGTGTCCTTTTGTGAAGGGGCACCTTTTCTAAGGTGGGAACAGAATTACTAAGAGTAGGCAAGAAACACTGACGCTAAGCCATCTAGGCTTCATTTAGTTTTTCAAAAAGCAAATATCGGTAGCTATTCTTCATGTAAAGCATTTTGAGTTCTGACAAAACAGGGCATGATATTAGAAAACAGGCCATGGTATTAGAATCGGTTCTGATAAGAGTCGAATTATGATTAAAGTCACCTTTTATATTTAAAAAAAGTCTTTATTTTGATGAACATTTGTTTTCTTCTATGTTGGATCAAAACCGAAAAAACATTTTTTCCCTTTTCGGAAATTTTATCTTTAATTTGAATTTGTTTCCTATATGTGCACTGGTAAAATATGTACAATTGGTATTTGTTTAAGATTCAGAGGAATCTTTTATTGTAGAAATTTAGCGAGTAATTTGCTTTGGTAAATCCTCAAAAATATGCTTGGTGCTAGACTGGGATTAAATGTAAAAAGCAAAGCTTAAAATTAAAAGTAGCAAACTCAAAATTAATTAAATTAAAATTTTAATTAATTTTAATTAAAATTAAATAAAAATTAAAATTAAATTCAAACAAACTGAAAGTAACTGTTAGGGTAATCTATTATGATGAGATGGCGATCTCGAGACAAATTCTATTAAAACCAGACAAACTTACTCTCTATCAGACACCAGCCCGAATCCCGATATTGACGGAAATTACCAGTAAATTTTGCAGCGCTAGAGAAATTGTTTGCCGAAAAGGCAGAGGGATGTCACATGAAAGGGGTTTTTCAGCCCAAATTTCCTGGGACACTTCATAAAAATCGTAGGAGCAGGGATTAGAGAGGAAAGCCCGTTCCTTAAAATTCCGCTGTTAATTGGACAGACCTGTCAGACTTTTGTTAAAGTCTGTTCGTGATGAGATTTTACTAATTCCAAGATTTGTCTAACGCTAATTAGACCAATCAGATTTCTCATAGAACTTCCTGATTGGCTGAAAAATACAATGAAAAAACTCTGATTGGGCCAAACAAGCACTAGTTAATTCTCAGCGTTAGTAAAGCCATATTATGAATGGGCCTTTAGCAACCTCACTCGCCATTTTTGCTTCACAGAATATACCTTCCTCAATCGAAAACCCACCTAAATGGGTCCCTGCTGCTATAAACTGCCTTATAGTGTAGTCCCTCCAAATGGTATTTCTGGTATTTCTAATCCACTTAATACATAGAGCAATTATGAATAATTGAGCACGTAATTTTTTTTTTAATCAAAACTTATCTTTATCTCCTGTTTATTTGACTAACTTAACTACGTTATAATTTGATTCGTTTTTTACGCATGCATTGTTACAAAATACTAGTCATGCACTACAGATATATCATTAAAAGATGAGCAATCGAGGGATGTGGGAGTTAATGGGCTTTAAAGATTATTGTCACGCATTCCATTTCGGTCACATCATCAGGCCATCAACCTTGGAAAGGTTGGCTGCGTCAAAGATAGATCTAACATCATCAATTTTTTTTCGTCTTTTTCTCTTTACTGGTTGCGTTGATGAATGCGGATTGAACATTGAAGGATCGGCATTGATTGAAACTTTCAGTGAGGAGATACGACGCACATGATTTTCACCTATACCACTCAGTTCTTGATTGTGCATTGGGGGGGGGTGTTATGGTCAATTCAAACTATTTTTATAATATAAATCATTGCATAATCTGTTTTGATTCCAGTAGTATGTTTTGGTGAAGCGTTAAAGGTTGAATTGTGGACTCCCCAAGCTTTATCTGAACCATCTAAATGCGGATTGCTTTTTTTCCATATTTGTTTGATTCAAGTTGTTTAGATGAATACCGAATTGATAGAAACTAAATATTCTTTTTTAAAGAAACCATTATGAATATAATCGTTTACCCAACCCCCCATTGCACTTCCTGGCTGAAGGGCCAAGAAACAGAGATCAGCACCGCCGGTAGGGACTGTAAAGTCTAATGCCGTACTCTTAACCTTTACCTTATTATGAATATGGACCCAATCTAACCAGTAATATATTGAATGAGTAAATAGAATAAAACACTGTAATATACACTATTGGTAAAATGCAAAGGAGATCCAAATAAGAACATTTACGTTTCCTGGGTCCATCTTAGGTCTGATCATCAGTGTTGTCACGTTTAGTCAAGAAGATACACTAATTGGCTAAGTTTGACAATGCTTTTTGTCCGTAAAAATTGAAACATTGCAACAATGTGTTGATTCCCAAAGACAACTACACCTTCAAAGAAAAGCTGACATTTCTAAGCTGTATAGACTCTTTTTTGCTGATATTTTATCCGAAAAAATTATTATTTGGTATAACTTAAAAAAGTGTATAACTTAACTGGAGGGCTTTTTTTAATTAAAAATTGTATTCCTTTTAATTTTTAGTCCTATACAATTTTTCCTAATTAGTCAGTTGCAAATCGTTTAAAATTTGTACGTTTTACTATTTTTAAGCAATTTATATAATTCCCTATGTGTATACATAAAAAAAAAACTAAAAATTGGACCAGCTGTCTCAGATTTGAACCAACAGTAGAGTGAACTGGTCTTTGATTGGATGAGAGTGACTGTATAAACCAATTTAAACAATCAGAATTCATTTTCACTGTCCTTGGGACTTATATTGGGTTATTATAGTGTATTTTTTATTATACAGAGTTGTAAATAAGTATAAGCATAAAGTATAGTATAAAGAGATAAAAAGAACAGCAAAAAAACTTATACGTATGGTATAAGTTTGATAAAGTATAAAGAGTTGTAAATAAGTTGTAACTGTAAATAAGTATAACACACATAGTTGATGAAGCTACAGGCTGCATAATGATAAAAGGATTAATAATAAACTAAATCAAAGGAAAATTAAAGGGAAAAGGATAAAATGATAAACAGGCATTTATAATGATAAAAATGATAAAGACGGGGATTCTATTTTAAATATTCTTGGTAAATTTGCAAATTTTTATATTGCTTCCTTTACCGTTGACCGTCAAGGTTGAAGCCAATATGTTCTCTTTCCAAACAGTTCAAGGTAACGAACTGTAAATAAGTATTGACGCAACACAGTAGTAACCGAAGCTCTAAAAACAAGATTTTTATAACAACAAAGACGTCAAAAGAATTCGATTTTTATGATCATTCAAAATATATAACATCCAATAAGTTTAATGCTAGGCATGAAAAGCAACGAGCATGAAAAAATTTTCTTGGTGTTCTGGAATACATACCCGATAGGTATGTATTAGGTATGTATAAATAGGGGGAAGACATACCCAAAAAGTCAGGAAATCGTTATAGAAATTGCACTTTCAGATTCAGCATATCAGACAGAGAACCATACTGAAGAAATTTCAAGCTCCAATCTGAAAAATATGGAATTTGTAAATTTCACGGATGCCTGTTTATTTGTTGTTGTCTATTTTTGTTCACCTCTTTTCCTTTTTTTTCCCCAGGAGTGATTGTATCGAACCAATGATCCTAGGGGATCGGAATAATTTAAGTTTATATTGCGTTCTCATTGGAAAATGCATTTTTTTTCAATAGAAAAATACCCACATTGCCTCCAGGGGCGTAATTTGCTATAGAGCAGGGGGGACAACTGCCCCTCCTAGACCTTGGTTTGCTCCCTCCAGACCCTAATCCCCCCAGCTGAAATTTTAGTTTCTTCCAAAATCTTGTCCAAACTAAGATAAACCTGCATAGTTCAAGTATCACCAGAAACAGATCATTTTTTTTAGTACATATTTACCTTTATAGTATTATAAGTTATCTAGTACTATAAAGTACCTTTATAGTACTTTAAAAGTATTATTATTTTATGGTACCAAACTGCTTATTTGTTTTAGTTTTTACTGTCATTTTCACTTGATTTGAGAAAATTGGCTCCAACTTTGCCCCCTCCCACCAGGATTCTTATGAAATTAATAATAGCGTTTTAATTATGATAATGACTTAGAACAACTGAAATCTGTATTTTTGTGTCTCACTTTTAAAAGTTTGATATTTAAAGTTCTGAGGACAGTGAAAACGAATTCCAAAAATGGATTGTTTGCCAATCCAAAACCCGAAACTAGAAACCAACCATTTAAATTAAAACCATTTAAATTAATACTTTTGATTTAAAACCTCAAGGATTTGTAAAGGAGGAAATACTTGGACGTATTTTCGAATTTTTTATTTTAATTTTTTGATTTAAATTTTATTTTAAGTTTTTAACCCAAAGAAAGGCCTATCCAGGAAGGGGGTCTCAGATTTTGACCCATACCCCCCCCCTCCCCAAAAAAAATGTCCAACTCATAAAGACGCAACGAAAATGCATATTAACAAATGTTTGATGCGTTTCTAGAAGCTTTTAGTTTTGGATTAACAAACCACCACATTGTATTTTCACTATCCTTGAAACTAAAAAAAATCTACTTGAATCGAGAAATTAAAGTTAAGTGTAACAGCTCTTTGTTTATTTATTTTCTGACAGTTTTTCAAATCATAACTTAAACTTAATAAGCTTAACTGCAACAGTAGCTGAATTCTGTATACAGGATATCATTAATCTTTACTATCTATTTCTTTGTTTTGTGGTTTTAATTTAGAAAGTGCGAGTGGGATAAAGGCTATAAATAATGAGTCATTCGAGGTGTTGATGGACTGCAACTTATGCTGAGCCGTGACTTATGTTGAATCTTTCTGTAGAAAGGAATTGGTCTTCATGCTCTCTTTTTCATCGTTTGACACTTCTAATTTAAATGCTGCATATTAAGTAGTGATCAAACGGTTTATGAAAACAAGCTACTACACTACTCATTAAGATTCATTAAGTTATAGGTTTCCCGTCAAAAGCTACGAGCCTGAGAAAATTTGCCTGATTATATAAAAAAAAAAAATTAAAGCGAAATTGAAATCAGATTCAACAGAATCAGGTTCAGCGTATCAGAGAACCCTACTGTAGAGGTTTGAAGTTCCTAGCTAAAAAATGTGGAATTTTGAATTTTTCGCCAGAAAAAAAAGATCACAAATGGATGTTTTTTTGTTTGTCTTTTTTCGTTGTTTTCCCCAAGGGTGATCACATCGAACCAATGGTGCTAGAAGTTCGGGAGGGGAGAGATTAAACAGAAATTAAAAGCTTTAGAGCCCTTTTTAGGGGACTAAAAAGAATAGCGCGGAACTACCCCCACCCCAAGCCCTTATTATCCGATCAATATTTTGAGATGGCAACTTAGATCAGCATAGTAAAGCTCTATAACTATATCTCTAGTGATGATAGGACCCTCCCCCACATATCCTGGGGAAAGGTTTGTAAGCTATACAATTTGTCTTGTAAATTGGGGAAGTTTCTGCGGGGGGGGTCCACAGGAGGAATATTCTGTGGTGATAAAAGTTTTCGGGTATATTTTTTTCAGGAAAAATGCTATGCGGGGGGAGGGGTATTTTGTAGCATCATTTGAAAAGCGGTCAGAAATTAAATGAACAAAATATTTTTCTATTAAAAGTAAGGAGCAACATTAAAAACTAAAACAAATGGAATTATTTCGTATATGAGGGGGGTATCCCCTTCCTCACCCCTCACTCTTCACACTAAATTTCGACTTTTATCCCAAATTGCTCAAGAACAACTCCTGAACTACAATTTGACATTGTCTTTGAATGAGAATTATTTTTTTTTTTTTTAAACTAAAAAGTTTAGCGTAGAGAGTGAGGGTCGAGAAACGGGCAGCCGCGCTCATACACGGAATAATTCGTTTTAAGTTTTAATGTTGCTCCCTACTTTTAATTGGAAAAAACTTTATTTTTTACTTTATCATCACTAAGGATTTATTGTTTGGAGGCGTTGATTAAATAATTTTTTTTAACTGCAAGTAAGGAGCGACATTAAAACTTAAACGAACAGAAATTATTCCGTATATGAAAAGGGTTGTCTCCTCCTCAATGCCCCGCTCTCTACATTATAGTTCGACTCTTTGTCACAAATCTACTTTTTAAAACAATAAAAAACTTTAGCGTAAAGAGCAAGGCGTTAAGGAGGGGAGAACCCCTTTCATATACAGGATAATTTCTGTTCGTTTTAAGTTTTAATCTCGCTCCTTACTTGCAGTTAAAAAAACTTGTTTTTTTATTTAATTTCTGAGCGTTTTTGAATTAAAGCATGTTTTGATTTTGGCTCACCGCACATGAATGATTAACACGAAATTTGCATATAATTTCTTTTTGGCAAAATACCTTTCTCGCAGTTTTGAGTGGACGATCTTGAAAAAAAGGGGTGGGGGAGGAGGCATAGTTGCCCTCAAATTTTTGGTTACTTAAAATGCAACTAGAACTTTTTATTTATTTGCGAACGTTTTTATTAGCAATAAATATACGTAATTTACAAATTAACTTACGTAACGAACTTACATATTTATATATATGAATGATTAATATTATTATTCATTAAATGATTAATGAATGATACATATTAATCATGAATGATTAAAACGAAATTGCATATAAATTTTTTGTTTGGCAAAACGGCTTTTTCATAGTTTTGAGCGGACAATTTCGAAAAAAAGAGGTGGGGGAGGAGGCATAGTTTCTCTCCAATTTTTGGTTACTTTGAAATGCAACTCGAACTTTTTTTTACGAACTTTTTTATTAGTGATAAATATACGTAACTTACGAATTAACTTACGTAACGAATTTCTATATTTGTATATATTTATTACGTATATGAGTGGGCTCACCACTTCTTTAATGCCTCGCTCTTTACACTAAAGTTGAATTTTGTCCCAATTCTTTAAGAATGACTCCTGACTCACAAAGGCAGTAGAATAAATAGTTGAAATTACTAAAAACATTTTAGCGTAAAGAGCAGGGTATTGTGGAGGAGACAAACCCTCTTATATACGTAATATCTTCTGTTCGTTTTAAGTTTTAATGCTGCTCCTTACTTCCAGTTGAAAAAACCTTTTTTTTTATCTATTTTCTCATTTTTATTAAATAATGCTAAAAAATCCTGCGGCTCCTTCAATTCTCTTCCCTCATGATAAATTCCTCCATGGAAAGATCCTCCCACGTAACCCCCTCCTCCCAACCGACCCCCACCCAATGCGAAAAAGTCCCCCTGAAAACGTCTGTACACTTCCCGATAACCATTACTACTTGTAAACAATCGTCAATGTTTTAATTTGCAGCCCCTCTCCCAGGGACTGTGGGGGATCAAGTCGTCCCCAAAGACATAATTATTAGGTTTTTCGACTATGCTGAACAAAACTACTATTTCAAAATTCTGATCCGGTGACTTAGGGAAAAAATGAGCGTGGGAGGGGACCTAGGTGCATTGCGATTTTTCGGTCAGTTAAAAAGGGCACTAGAACTTTCAATTTCCGTTAGAATGAGCCCTCTCGCAATATTTTAGGACAACTGTGTCGATACGATCACCCTGAGGAAAAAAAACAAATAAACCCGCATCCGTGATCTGTCTTCAGGCAAAAAATACAAAATTTCACATTTTTGTAGATGGGAGCTTGAAATTTCTTCAGCAGTGTTCTCTGATACGCTAAATCTGATGGTGTGATTTTGGTTAAAATTCTATGACTTTTCAGGAGTGTTTCCTCCTATTTTCTAAAATAAGGCAAATTTTCTCAGGCTCGTAACTTTTGATGGGTAAGAGTAAACTTGATGAAACTTATATATTTAAAATCAGTATTAAAATGCAATTTTTTAAATGTAACTATTGGTATCAAAATTCCATTTTTTAGAGTTTCGGTTATTATTGAGTTGGGTCGCTCCTTACTACAGTTCGTTATCAAGAACTGTTTGATGAACCGCAGCTTTATCTTAATATTGATATAAGCGTAATATACATTTTTAACAAAACTTCTGATCAGTTTGCTCAGAAGAGTCAAATATCTTTCTCAAAATGCGGGTGTGATCTTAAAAACTTTGGATTTTTATGACTCATGAGGGTGGAAGTCACGAACTTATTGAAATAAATTATCTATTTCTCATGTTTGTCTTATTTTCAGCTCGATCATGGAGCTAAGGAATCTTATGCACGTCACGTTGGCGACCTGGGTAACATAATAGCTGATCAAAATGGAGTTGCCCACATTGACACGATCGATGATATTGCAAGTCTTACCGGACATTATAATATCCTTGGAAGGGCTTTTGTTGTTCATGAGAAGGAAGATGATTTGGGCAGAGGTGGTGATGACGGAAGTCGAAAAACTGGCAATGCTGGTGGACGACTGGCGTGCGGAGTTATTGGTCTCGTTGAGTGAAAATAAATATTTTAAAAAGAACTTTTTGCTTTTATTTTTTTACATTATAATTAAGTGCTGTGATTTCTGACGCTTTCAAATGTGTTTTAAGCGTGTTTATTAACATTCAATACCTTGAAATATAAATTGTGTATCTGTTCTTTACGGTAATATCAACCACCATGTTAGTTTTCCATCGTCGCACAAAAAAAAAGAATAAGGAAAGAAACTTTAATGACACTACTTTTAAAAAGCCAAAAAATGTCAGTGAGAGAGCAATACTTAAATTCGTGCAATTCTTAAAACGGCGCAAATCGCTGAAATGGCACCATTTCGAAGTTCTAAAAATGGTGCAATGCATAAGATGCATAAGGAGCAATACATAAGGTGCAATACAAACATAGAGTGACAAGGAGGTAGAAAAATAAAGAGAGAAATAGAGAGAGAGAGAAAGAGAATGACAAATAACGAGACATGGACAGAGAAAATGGTTTTTACCAAGACACTACTTTCGAAGATGCTGTAAAATATTAATGAAAGAGGATTTAGATCTGTCCCACGCATCGAGTTTTATTCTGACTGTTTTTTTTGGGGTAAATTTACTGAATATTTATGTGAAATAATAGTAATATATTAATTAGTATAAACGGCATTATCATCTGCACTTTTCCAATGAAGTATTTAGCTTAAAGTTAGAGACTTGAATGTCATGAACGTCCCATCGTGTTGTATCCATCAATCAAACCCGCCCTCCCGCATCTTGAAGCCTGTTTTATTAAAACATAACAATTAACATATTTTTAATAAAATTAATCATAAAAGAAATAATATACGAAAAATAAAACAAATGTACATCAGTCAGTAAATGTAAATAGCCTTTCAACTCTGAAGGCGACCGCGTTTAGCAACCGGTTCTCAATCAAAACTCCCTTATTTTTGTTTGAACTCTTTGATTGTTTGACCTTTGTTTGACTTTATTATTATTATTATTATTTTTATCAAATAAATGGTAAACCAATTTTCAGAAGTTTCTAGCCTCTTAATCACAGCTTAGATACCAATACAGTTATGAAATCTCCTATCTTGTCCATGATAAGCTTTTGGTACAGAGCTCTGAACTTGTTGCCTCCTCCAAGCCGGCACTCCGACGCGTAGATCATACTACAACACCATAGGCGGGAACACCATTTAGCCTTGAAATATTGGTATCTAAGCTGTGTATTGCTCCAACTTTTAGATTCAGACTGCCAGTTTCCTGTCTCCAACCGCTAGTATCGCTACCGCGCACTGTGTACAGAAAATAAATCGAGTTTTCATAACTGCATTGGTATCTAAGCTGTGCCCTTAATCAAGAAGTTGACCGAGATCTAACTACCTATTCATAATTGCACTTGTCTTGCCATAGCGGTTATGAAACCAAACCTTTCGTACCTTCAAAAATACCAGAAGCAACTAAAAGGTACACCAATTAACAAAAAATGCTTACCCTTTATCGTAAAGATGACCAGGGCATAACAGTCAATTTTTACTTTCAAGTCCCTTTGCTCTATTAAAATTTGAAAGCCTGGACTCTTAAGCCACCTTCGAGCCTGAAAACTCCATAGTTCTCACAACCTGAAACCCCATATTCTCAATGGCATCCCTAAAATGAATTAGAAAGGGTCAACTTGAAACTCTTACAATCCGATATATTTACATAGTTAATCCTCAGAATTCAGACTCTTAAACCGGTGCCAAGCCTGAAATCCCCATAGTTCTCAATAAAGTCCCCAAAACAAATTAAGGGCCGACTTGAGACTGTTACAATTTGACATATTAAAACTGTTTATACTGAAAATTCACCCTCTTAAACCGGACCAAACGTCAAATCTCCATCATATTTAAAAAACTCACTTTCAACACAATCAGCACCTGGATTTTTTATTTTTGAATCCTTTTAGCACTGTCGCTCGCTGATTCTTCCTCACAAAACAAATCTTGCTTCACATCCAAGGTATCACAAACTTTTTCATTTTCTTCTATATCTTTTCCTGCGACTGTATCTCGGTTTACCACATTCTCAAAATGTTCCGCCCATCTCTCTTTAACTCTTCCTTATCACTAAATGTGGCCCCGTTCCTATCTTTAACTGCGACAAGTAGTCAATCCGGGACTACTCCCTCTGAATTTATTAACATGCCAGTGCAAATTTTTAATATTATGCCGTCTAGCTACGTCTTCAAGATCCTCGACAATTTTATCCATGGCCTCCACTTCACACCTCCTTATTTCATATTTTAATGCTTTATCCACTTTCTTTACATACCTTTTGATTTCATATGATCTATCGCTCAGATAAATCTTGTACAAACCCCTTCTCCTCTCTATTAAACATAAAGCTTTTTCACTAATATTCGTAGCTGAAGTCTTATCTTTCTTTCCTAAGACAACATCAACAACTTTACAATTTTTTTTTATTATTGTTATTCCAACCATCTTCCACATTTTCAAATTTTAAACTCTCAAGTTTAGTATTCAATTATTCCTGGGAAGTTTCTCTCAAATTCTCATCCTGGGGTCTACCAGCATCATAACTTCCCGAGAGATAGTTACCCTTCCAAAATTTCAGCTTTAAATTAACCCTAGACACTACTAGATGGTGATCTTTTCTTTTAACATCAATAACAACACTCATATATACCCCAGTATCTTGTATTGATCCTGCCACTCTTCGGTTTACTATAACATAATCTGTAAAGCTTGTTGTTTTATCATCACGTGAGTACTATGTCAACTTATATGTCAACAATACGGTGACCAAACACCTTATTGGTTATAACTAGATTGTTATACCTACAAAATTGCAAAAGTCTGTAGCCATTACTGTTTTCTTTTCCTTCACAAAATTCACCTAGACTAGGATACCATCTATCCCTATTTCTACCAACCTGGGCATTAAAATCTCGTAGCAAAAACACCATATTTCTACCTGGTACCCTGTCTATTTGCTCCAGTAGCTGTAAGTAAAATTCATCTGAGTCACTAGCATCTCTGTCAGTCGGTTCAACCGGGGCATGTACTACTATAACTGATACCCTGAACTTAAACAAGACATAGCAGCTTCCTTATTCATCATGAGCGCAAAACAATGATCCCCAAAATATTACCACAATACGGAATCCCCAAAATAAATTGGAAAGGGCGTACTTGACAATATTATCATTTGACATATTAACATAGTTAACACTCACAATTAAGACTCTTAAACAGGTGCCAAGCCTGAAATCCCCATAGTTCTCAATAAAATCCCTAAAATAAATTAAAAAGGGACGACTTGAGACTGTTATAATTTGCTATATTAATATTGTTAATACTGAAAATTCAGCATCTTAAACCGGACCAAACCTGAAATCTCCAAAGTTCTTAATGAAGCCCTAAAACTGAATTAGAAAGGGCCAACTTGAGACATTTACGATTAGAGATAAAAACAAAGCACGAAATTTCCATAAATATTAATATTAAGATATTAACATAATATTAATCCCCAAAATATTACCATAATATGGAATCCCTAGAATAAATCGGAAAGGGTGTACTTGAAAATATTATCATTTGAGATATTAACATAGTTAACACTCAGAATTCAGACTCTTAAACCTGGACCCAACATAAAATCTCCATAGTTCTCAACGAAATCTTGAAAATTAATTAGAAAGGTTCGCATTTGCATCAGAAAGGAAATTAATATTCACCATATACAGACCTAGCCTATACCAATTCAGGGTATATATTTGCACGTTAGTGAGTATATGTGTATGTATGTGTATATGTGTGTATGTGTATATGTATGTGTGTATGTATATGTATGTATATGTATGTGTATATATATATATATATATATATATATATATATATATATATATATATATATATATATATATATATATATATATATATATATATATATATATATATGTATACATGTAAGCCCTATAGATAGGTAGAGTAGCTCCATAGGAGGCTTAGGCCAAGTAGGACCTTGTCCCAGTGGGGCCCATAATAGAAACTGGGAAACCCTCCCCTGGGGGTCATAATTTCAGGTGGAGGAGGAAGAAGGCCCCTCAAATGTAAACTCAGCAGGGCCAACTGCCGTGTTCACGCGTCAGATGAGTTACAAACCTTCTCCCAGTAATGGGTTAAATTGCATGGTGAAGCAGAACACCATCGTGGGAGGATCCTCTATAGGAGGACAACTGCGGCAGGGCGTAAGATCCAGATTTATGGACAACGGCCTCTGTAAAGGGCTGCCTCGACCCTTTCGGGGTACCTGCAAGACTGGGAAACTTGCGGTCAATTTTTCCCACTTGAGGAGTGGCGCCCCTCGAGGAAATTATAGCCTAGTAAACAACACAGCACTCGTACGGGATTCTGATTATTGGATAATTTTCTGGGCTTGGTTTGTTTTGATGGGCGTTTTCGGGCTGAAAAACCTCTTCCTAGCTAATTTATCTACTATGGGCTGCCTCCCCGTAGTAGCATAATATTTGTAGGCATGAATATATAATGAGTCGGAGGTAATAGGCTTGGGACTGTCTGTGCAGGATTTCGACTCTTGTTGATAGAAGAGCATCGCCAAGTGCTGAAAACCATGTTGTGACCAAGATGGGCCCAGGATTGCACAAAGCCTCCAACTTACTGGAGGTCCCAGGGACTTCTTGCTGTCCGGTTCTAAGCCGGCTTAAGCGCTTCGGTGTAGACTTGAGAAGATATGTTGGTCCCCATCCTGCACTGGTATCCGGGATCACTGCTTTTCTTGAGGCCAAAATAATTTCAAAGATTTAAAGAACATGAAAATTGGAACTTGGAATGTTACGACGTTAAAAAATGACTATCGCATCGACATTTTGACTGACGAATTCAGACGGTTTGAACTGGATTTATTAGGAGTTTCAGAAACTCATATCCCAGGGGTAGGAAGCATGAAATTAGGTGACATAGAATTTGTTTACTCAGGAAGGAAGGATGGGGTACATAGACAGGGAGTAGGGCTCATGATGAATAAGGAAGCTGCTAAGTCTTGTTTAGGCTGGGAAGGTATTAATAATAGAATACTAATTGCTCATTTTATGACTAAAAAGTTTAGGGTATCAGTTATAGTAGTATATGCCCCCATTGAACCAACTGATGGAGATACTAGTGACTCAGATGAATTTTACTTACAGTTACAGGAGCAAATAGACAGGGTACCAGGTAGAAATATGGTGTTTTTGCTAGGAGATTTTAATGCCCAGGTTGGTAGAAATAGGGATAGATGGTATCCTAACCTAGGTAATTTTGGTGTAGGAAAAGAAAACAGTAATGGCTATAGGCTTTTGCAATTTTGTAGGTATAACAACCTAGTTATAACCAATACGGTGTTTGGTCACAAAATGGCCCATAAGTTGACATGGTATTCACGTGATGGTAAGACAGCAAACCTTATTGATTATGTTATTGTAAACAGAAGACTAGCAGGATCAATACAAGATACTAGGGTGTATAGGAGTGCCGTTATTGATGTTAAAAGTAAAGATCACCATCTAGTAGTGTCTAAGGTTAATTTAAAGCTGAAATTTCGGAAGAGTAACTCCCTCCCGGGAAGTTATGATGTTGGTAGACTTCAGGATGAAAATTTGAGAAAAAAATTCCAGGAACAGTTGAGTACTAAACTTGAGGGTTTAAAATTTGACAATGTGGAAGATGGATGGAATAATTTCAGAAAAACAATTTGTGAAGTTGCTGATGGTGTCCTAGGGAAGAGTGCTAAGACAGCAACTAGGAATATTAGTGAAAAAGCTTTAGGTTTAATAGAGAGTAGAAGGGGTTTGTATAAGAATTATCTGAGCGATAGGTCGTATGAAAACAAAAGGAATGTAAAGAAAGTAGAGAAAGCATTAAAATATGAACTAAGGAGATGTGAAATGGAGGCGATGGATAAAATTGCTGAGGATCTGGAAGATGCGGCTAGACGGCATAATAGTAAAATATTATACTGGCATGTTAATAAATTGAAAGGAAGTAGCCGATCCGGACTAGTCCCAGTTAAAGATAGAAATGGGGTCACAATTAGTGATAAGGAAAAAGTTAAAGAAAGATGGGTGGAACATTTTGAGAATGTGCTAAACCGAGATACAGTTGCAGGAAAAGATATAGATGAAAATGAAAAAGTTTGTGATACCTTGGATGTGAAGGAAGATTTGTTTAGTGAGGAAGAATTAGCGACAGTACTAGAAGGATTAAAAAATAATAAGGCCCCAGGTGCTGATAGTATGATTAATGAGTTCCATAAATATGGTGGCTCTGAGGTTAGGAATAAGCTACTGAAGATTATGAACATGATTTTTGAAAAAGGGGAAGTACCCAATGATTTTAGGAAAACCTTAATTAAACCACTGTATAAGAAAGGTGACAAGAGTGAATGTCGGAATTATCGAGGCATTAGTCTGGTCTCTGTAGGTAGCAAATTACTGAGTAATATGATACTTTTTAGACTGAGACATGCTGTAGACAAAGTTTTAAGGGAAGAACAATGCGGTTTTAGAAAAGGTAGAGGATGTGTCGACCATGTTTTCACTCTTAGGTTAATAATTGAGAAGTCCCTTCGTTGTCAAACACCTTTGGTCCTTAGTTTTATCGATTATGAGCAAGCTTTCGATTCTGTTGATAGAACAGCGTTAACAAAGGTCTTATCGTTATATGGTATACCAGAAAAATACATTAAAGTGATTTGCGCTATGTACGAGAATAATACTGCTGCGGTTAAGGTAGGAAATGAGGTTAGCAACTGGTTTTGTATTAAATCAGGAGTTAAGCAGGGTTGTGTTCTATCCCCCTTTATATGGATCATTTTGATGGACTTCGTCTTAAGGAGCACAGGAAAGGCAATTGGAGACCATGGAATCAAATGGGGAGGAAGAACGCTCCTGGACTTAGATTATGCTGATGATTTAAGCATATTAGATGAAAGTGTGAGCAAAATGAATGAATTTTTAGAGGTTTTACGAGTTCAGGGTGCTAAAATAGGCTTGAAAATTAATGTTAAGAAGACTAAGTCACTAAGGTTAGGAATAAGTGAAGATGAACAGGTGACCTTAGGTAACGAAAAGATTGATCAGGTTGGGAGCTTCAGTTACCTTGGTAGTATTATTAGTAAAGATGGTGGGAGCAGTGAAGATGTTAAAAGTAGAATAGCTAAAGCTCAGGGTGTTTTTTCACAGTTAAAAAAAGTTTGGAAGAATAGAAAGATAAGCCTACAAACCAAGATTAGAATATTGGAAGCTACAGTGATGACAGTGGTCAAATATGACTCTGAAGCATGGACACTCCGAAAAGCAGATGAAAATTTACTAGATGTTTTCCAGAGAAATTGCCTACGGATTGTTCTGGGTACCCGGCTGACTGACCGTATTTCAAACAGTAGGTTGTACGAAAAGTGTGGTTCAATCCCGCTTTCTGGGGCTATAATGAAAGAAAGGTTGAGATGGCTGGGCCACGTTCTACGGATGAAGGATGACAGATTACCGAAGATTGTCCTTTTTGGCCAACCGTCTGGGGCTACACGGAAAGCAGGTCGTCCTTGTCTGGGTTGGGAGGATGTCATAAATAAGGATTTAAAGGAAATGGGAACTTCCTGGGAGGGTGTAAAGAGGGAGGCTTTAAATAGATTAGGTTGGAGGAGGAGCGTGCGTAGCTGTGTTGGCCTCAGGCGGCTTGGTGCTGCAGTGAGTTATTAGTAGTAGTAGTAGTAGTAATTGAAACTGTTACAGTTTTAAATATTAAGATTATTAACACTCATATATCAGACTCCTAAGCCGGGAAAAAGCCCGAAATCTCCATAGTTCTCGAAGAAATCTCGAAAATCTTAGAAAGGCCCATCTTGTAACTATTTCAATTATATAAATAACCAAGATTTACAAAACTTGCTGAGCAGATTCGCACAGAATTAGCTTTCAATCTTTCCTTAATTATGAACCTTTTTAGGTTTTGGAAGGCTTTTGCAACTCCCCGATTTTATCCTCAATATTTTATAAATATAACACAGTTTAAGCGGTTTGACATTTGCTTTAGGACTAAACAAAAGATCTAAAATTTTTAGTTAGTATTTATAAATGTGAT
Source organism: Artemia franciscana (assembly GCF_032884065.1). NCBI lineage: Eukaryota > Metazoa > Arthropoda > Branchiopoda > Anostraca > Artemiidae > Artemia > Artemia franciscana. The sequence goes on from NC_088881.1 coordinate 30,925,139, forward strand.
GATTGCATCTGTTCAGCAAGTTTTATAAATCTTGACTGAGTTGTCTTCCTGGTCAGTCACATGTCATTTGAAACATCCAACTTAATCCTGGCTTTTATCTTGATTTGCACATTGATCTGCAAATTGAGAGTGCTTGTTTGTCTGAACTCTGAGTATTGACTATATTAATATTACAAATTGTAATAGTTTCAAGTGGGGCCTTTCTAATTCATTTTCGAGATTTCGTTCAGAACTATGGAGATGTTAGGTTGGGTCCCTGTTTAAGAGTCTGAATTCTGAGCATTAACTATATTACTATTACAAATTGTAATAGTTTCAAGTGGGGCCTTTCTAATTCATTTTCGAAATTCGTTGAGAACTATGGAGATTTCAGGCTTAAGAGTCTAAATTCTGAGTGCGAACTATTTTAATATTTGAAATTGAAATAGTTTCAAGTGGGGCCTTTCTAATTTATTTTCGAGATTCGTTGAGAACTAAGGAGATTGCAGGCTTAAGAGTCTAAATTCTGAGTGCGAACTATTTTAATATTTGAAATTGAAATAGTTTCAAGGGGGGCTTTCTAATTCATTTTCGAAATTTCGTCAAGAACTATGAAGATTTCAGGTTTGGTCCCTGTTTAAGAGTCTGAATTCTGCCTTTTAAATATATTAATATTTCAAATTATAATGGTTTCAAGAAAGGCCTTTCGAATTCATTTTCGCGATTCCGTTCAGAACTATGAAGATTGCAGGTTTGGTCGATGTTTAAGAGTCTGAATTCTGGGTATTAGCTATATTAATATTACAAATTGTAATAATTTCAGCGTAGGCCTTTTTAATTCATTTTTGAGATTGCCTTGAGAACTATGGAGATTTTAGATTTAGTCCCTTTTTAAGATTCTGAATTCTGAGTGCTAATCATATTAATATTTCAAATTTTAATAGTTTCAAGTGGGGCCTTTCTAATTCATTTGCGAGATTCTGTTGAGAACTCTGGAGATTTTAGATTTGGTCCCTGTTTAAGAGTGTGAATTCTGAGTGTTAACCATGTTAACCAGGAGAGTTATCACTCCTAGACAGAGAATACTACGACACGCAGGTTTGTTCCCCATTCCTCAGATGAGTTTCCAGGTACAGCTTCATCCATTGAAGAAATAGAAATCGTGCATTATGTGTTCGCAAGTTTCTTCAAAACCCACTAAGATATAGACGACCAATTTGTGGTCAGTGGCCGACAGGGCTGGAGACACATATATAAGGCTGGAGGCGCAGAAAGCAAGGCCCAAAATTTATAACAAAATTTATTAATTATTGTATATCCCATGCCCCTTGACTATCTGGATATGGACCCCTCTTGCCCCCCACAATAAAAATGCTGGAAATTTGCCCCTGCCTGCTGGAGTCTATAAGTTTAACTAAAGTTTTTAAATTCGAACGAACACCTCCATAGAGATAGTGTTGTTAATGGCACTACTGTTTTAACTCGTTTAAATTCATGCTAAATGAAATCCCTAAAAAAACGACCTAGTTAAATAAAAGCCCTAAAAATCTTATCCTTTCTGTTCTATCTTATTTTTCCGGTTAACTCATTTGTATATACAACCAAAATCTACTGTAGAGCGACCAGGATTGTGTTTGATGGGGAAAAAGAGATTGACATTTAAAAAAGACACAATTTAAATATAGGTACAAAATTTCCATTAATTGGAATGTTTTTCATTTTTTGCTCAGAATAAATACTGACGGAGAAGCCCAACAAGACTAGGCCTACTATAGTCCTAATTAATTAGGGGCTTGATCATAATTTTCTTTGATGGGGGTTGGCACATGAAAAGAAAGATTAAACACAGATATGAGTTTGCAGTAATTTCTACATTTTCCCTTAAATTGTTGACAAGGAAGGATGTTTCCGAATAAATTCAGCAAAGATAAACTCCGATAGAAAGCAGATACTCAGGGACATCAATTAAGGGGCAGCCATCCACCTTAGATTTTGAAAAAATGCCGCTTTTTTGATATTGTCATTAAAAAGAAACCCTCACCATCCCCCACATTTTTCTGAATTGGCACCCCTGCAATTGCGGCGTTTTTTAATTGTAAATGCATCATCTAAAGAAGATAGAACTTTTATTAATGAGGCAGTTATCTGATTTAGCAAATATAATCTTCAAAGCTTACAGCCTATGTCATACAAAACACATACGTCTACCATTATTTGATTTATGGATTGCATCATCTTCTCATCTACATCTACCATTGTTTGATTTATGGATTGTAGCATCTTCTCATCTACGTCTACAATTATTTGATTTATGGATTGCATCATCTTCTCAGTTAATGTTGAAATCACTTTATCAAATCATGTGTTAAGACAGCACAGGAGGACATACAACACTTACCAGTATCAGTCTAAGAATAGGACAATATTACATGAAGGAATTAAAAAAAAAATTACAAGTTTATTATTCTAATACGAATTCAAAATCAATCAGATTATGCAACAGTTTACCAATCAGATTATAGAACAGTTCATATCAACATAAGGTCACTAAGACCTTTGGGTTTGTGACCCACCCATTAAATCTCGATAGCTGCACTACCTTTCCTATAGCTTCTTGCATTCTCCATTTGATTTGTCCTTTTTTGCAGGAAGTGATGTTCCCTCCCCCGAAAAATCCTGGGTAAGCATTCGTAGATTTTTCTTCCGCAACCCGGTTTCATAAAATCAAGATCAAGGCTTAACAGTTATTCTTTTTTGATGCCAATAATATTATCTAAAATGATCTTAATAAAAACAGCAAATAATGTCGACAAAAATTGATGTGCAAACAGCAATCTTTTACTTGTCCATAATTTTTCTTCTTTTCTACCTAGGTACTTTCATAAGAACGAACATTCATAAACAAAACATCAAATATGTGTATCAAAAAGACTGTAATAGTAAGCTAAACACAGAAAAACATATCTATCCCATTTTAGTCAACTATTACACACAACAGATGTGACATAATACTGATAAAGGGATATTTAGTAACATCTGAGTAATTCTGAGGCAATCTCACCAAGTATATCTTATTTTTAGGTCAAAACCCTTTTTAAATTCATTAGGATATTCCCTAATAATGATAATTTCCCCCCAAAAATGGTATAACACTTTTTGCCACTGAATACGTAATTTTATGAAGCCAATTTGAGCCAATGGTGCATTAAAAATGAAAAAAAAACCACTAAGCTTCTTCTTAAATTTTCTTTGCTACTCACTTGATAGAATCTGTTTAATTGGCCTCAAATTGACCTAATAACTCATAAATTATACTCTCCTTTTTTGTTAAAATTAAATTCAACTGCACACGTTAATTACTTATCTTGTAATTAAATTGTTTTCACCTTGCGTATTGATTTTCTTTCCCGTGAATTTGACTACTGTTTCATGCTTCTGCACCAATCATTAAACACAGCATACCGTTTGTGACAGAGTGAGGAGTTCAATTGGATAATAGGTATGACGGAATATTGGCATAGTCCCAATAAAACCAAAGGCCTACTGAAACTAACACTGCTGAACATAACCTCAATTTAATCTAAGGCAAGACTTAGATCATTATTCATGTCTCTCAGATCCGTAGAAGTATTCGTATCTTAAGGGAGGGCGTTTTCCATTTGACACTATGGGGCCGCGTTTTCAATTGGCGTTTCAGTAAGCAGCCAGAAAGCAAACCAACCAATGAAATTCCAACAAAACCGTTTTAAATCGAAACATAAATTTTCGATTTGGATAGTTCGCTTTATGTCTTCTGTGTCACACCTACGCATAACAGGGGAGGTACCTCCCACGAAGATGAATTCTAAAGCTCTACCACACTCGGACTAAAATATGGCATAAAATTACGCTTACATGTTCTGATTTGTCCAGGACAATCCCCCCCCCCCTAGGGTCAATTTTCTATACACCTCTGCCAACAGATAAGCATGTATGTTTGGACATAAAATGCAAACTTGTTTACAGTATAGCTAGTGATAAACCTTTTCCAAAAGATTTTGTCTTATCACATTCCAGCCTGACAATTTTTCCAAATTTGCGTATTTACACCGATAACATACAATCCAAACACAAGGAAGAAATTAAATGCGTTGCCTGTCATTAACACCAGAATTTACATCATAATTTTTTTTTTATACAGTATGATGCAATATATGTTAACTCTAAGTTACGCCACTTTCGACACGTTCTACGAACAATCACTTATTACGTGCTAATATAACAACAGACGCTAGAATTGCACATAACATAAAAAAAGTGACAGAACAGAATATCGGGTACACAACCACTTCTTATAATATTATAAACGTAGGGAGTAAGTGAGTGAATTACAGCAAAGGGGTGGAGGGAGGCTGAAGAGAAAAGGAGAGAGGGCGAGGGAGGGAGATAGAGAAGTGCAAGAAAAAGAGAAAGAGGATGGGACCCGCCCTTCGAACATTGATGAAACAAAGACAATTTGTAAGGTCAAAAGCCATCAAAACACGACAACTAAAAGTTTTTTTTTATACTATTCCTTCGAAGCGTGTAGTCATCCCGTGTTCTTATAGATGTGAAGTAAAAAAAGGCAACGACTCCTCCTACGCTTATTTGACATTAGAAGCTCCGTAGCCCCCCCCCCATTTGTATGCTGCTCACATTATATTTGTCTGTCAAATACTATTACAAATAACACAATTAAAAATATACATTTAATGAAGAAAGACAACAACTAATCCCCTTTAATGTAGTCAGTGGACGCATAGATTTGAAGGCTATATGAAATGACTACGTATCAGTGGCGTCGATGGGGGGGGGGGTCCTGTACCCTCTCCCCTAGTTTTTAGAAAATTCTTCTTTTTTTTTATTGAAAAATTTCTGTTTTGGTATTTTCATCGCAAAAGTTGAAAAAACGACAAAATCAACTCCCCCCTACATATTGATATTGATTCTCCCTTAAATTTTCGTGAATTGACGCCACTACAACACATTAGAATACGTGAACGAAACTCAGAGAGTTTTACGATTTCATGTTTAAGCTGCTTCCTGAAATATTTTATTCACCTGGCTCTTTTACTTTCAATAAAGAAAGTTGACCGGAAAGCGATTTTTTAATAAAATCAATAAAATAAAGTAAATCAATAAAAATTTAGGTTGCGTTTTAAGGCTAGATTACTCGTTTAGCAAAACTTAGTTACAACAGAGGACAGCAAATTCTGTATTCTCACAATCAATTATCATTAATGATCAGAGGTGCCAGCTGGGGAGGGGCGAGCATTTGTCCCCCCTCCTACATTTCGAAAACATATCTTTCTTGGAACTATGAAAAATGGCGAAAAAACTCTCACCCTTTTTACTCGGAAAAATAAGTTTTTGTGGATTGACACCAATATTGATGATCATTAATTGCTTGTTATTACATTCAACCTAAAATAGCAGTTAATAATAAATTATGCAACTAAATTGTTTATAATACATAACAAAACTATCACTGTAGTCTGTTCTTCACTTACAGTACTTCAAATAACGGATAATTTTGCATTATCTGTTGTCTTGGAAAGAAATTAATTAATTAGCACTAATGATAATAGAGTTCTGAAAAAAAAAACATTTATCAAGCAAAAATTACCAAGTGATGCTGCCATTAGAAACACGACTGGTGTGTTGATTGAAAGCGGAACTCTTAAATCTTCTAATTAACATTTTAGAAAAACAACGGATCCTTCCAAATATAACTCTTGCAATAAAAAGATTATAATAGTACGTTTTTCTGGCACATAAACTGAAAGTTTCATTTATTTGGACTTTCCGAATGTAGAAACACATTTTTCCTACTTTGATTCAACACAGAAGAGAGACGAAGAAGCGAAATTACAAGTCACAACTGTGTGACAAAGTTAATGTAATTAACGTACAACGTAAACAATTATTAACATACGTTTCTTCTAAAAATGTACACGGCGATCCTTATAATTTGGCATATTATCACCCACATAAAAAAATTTTCATCATACGGCGTAGGGAATCCGGTCCCATAGCAAAATTCGGCTCTTATTACTTAGACCCTAGACTATGCATACTTATTTGTCCTCGCATGTCTTCACCGCAGAACGTAATTAACGCATACTCACATAAACGGGATTAACGTACAACGTATTTGACATGCATTTCTTCTAAAAATGTAGACGGCGATCCTTATAATTTGGGATATTATCACCCACATGAACACTTGTTCGTCATATGGCGTAGAGAATCCGGTTTCCATAGCCGAATTCGGGTCTTATTAGACCCAAGACTACTTATTTGTCCTCACATTTCGTCACCGCATAACGTAATTAACGTATCCTCGCATAAACGGGATTAACGTACAACGTAATAAACATATATTTCTGCTAAAAATGTTGACGGCGATCCTTATAATTTGGCATGTTGTCACTCAAATGAAAACTTGTTTATCCTACGGCGTAGGGAATCCGGTCCCCATAGCCAAATTCGGCTCTTATTCGACCTTATACTATGCATACTTATTTGTACTCGCATTTCCTCAAAGCATAACGTAATTAACGTATCCTCGCATTAACGTTATTAACGTACAACTTAATGAACGTACAAAGTAATTAAAGAGGGTATTAATGAGCGTAGCAAACACCAGGGACAAAGACCCTGAGGGTTCAAGACTAGAAATCCGAACCAACCCTAATAGAAGAAATAAGCCCCAACTAAGAACTTTTATTTCGTTTATAATACTGCCCATTATGAAAAGCCAAAATGAAGTTTGATTTTGTATTTCGCGAGGAAAGTATGAGATGCTGCTTCATTATCAGATCAAGAAAATATGCCAGTTTCCTATGCCACAGGGTCCTAGCTTCGAACAAAAAACATAAGAGGCGCTCCGTTAGGTGTCAAAACGTTTGCTTTTGGATTTCTCAACAAACTGTATAATGCTCCTTCATTCTCAGATCAATAAAATATGCTAGCATCCTGTGCCATTTCATTCCGCAGGGTCCACGACAGGGTTCGCATTTGTTGTTATTCAAAACCAGTCTCGATATCACATTATACACTCCGGGTAATTTAATGTTTTTGTTGGGTTCACGCACCAATCTGGAAATTACTATCTACCCCAGTTGTTATTACACACCCAGGGTATTATCATTCATCAAGGGCCCGTTACTATTTTGCTATATAGATTTTTACTATATGCGTTTGCTACGTTTACTGTATACATACGTGACACTTTGCTATATAAGTAACCTGGCCATGCTAAAATGTTGTTTAAATTTAACACATCTGCAGTTAGGACAAGTATATATTGCTAAAGAACCAATAGCATTAACAGTAACGTTCAATCATCAATTCACTAGCAGTTAATAATAGTCTCCGGACACAGAAAATGCACGATTTAAAGAGGAAAAATGCGAGGGAAATCAAACTAAAGGGAAAAGTTCGTTGTTTCCTACTCCACCCTGGGCAGGGAGAGGTTCTTCCTGTCCTACCCTGTGGGTACCTTTGATTCTAAACACACAAAGTTTTGCCACTGACCTATGACTGTCTTAAAAAAAAAAAAAAAAATTGAAAGTAAGAGTTTTAACTTAACTAACCTCCCATACCAATGGTTCTTCTAAACCATTTTTTTTTCACTCGAACAATGAGCCCTCCACGTGGTAACACTTTCAAATTATATTTTACAAAGTCTGCATATTCAATTTTCAAAGATGAGAAACAAAAAGAAACAGAGAAACAAAAAGAAACAAGTAAACTAAATGAACTCCAAAAAACGAAAAAAAAGGACATTTAAGTACAAACAAGAAGACACCACGATCATAACACATAAACCTGTAAATGCTGGCAAAAAACAACTAAATGTGAATACAAAAAAGTCAAAATGAACCTTGAACGGGATTGAAGAGCACAGTAGAAAAAATCAGGAAATACTCCAATAAGATCCACAACCATACCTACATGTCGTGCACAAATAAAGAAAGCTTATTTAATAAAAAAAGAACAAAGATATTTTTCAAAATATGGAGGAGGGGGAGATGCCCCCCCCCCCAATTGACACCCCTGATTATATATTAAAATATGTTTCCTTTAGCTGACCTTTTAAACAAGAAAAGTCACAGGCATTCTCTTTTGTTGAGGGGGAAGCTCAATAACACTTTTTTTGGAGGTGGGGCAATAAAGAGTCAAATTTACCTGGCAATCTTAACAAGAAATGTCCAAAATTGGAGAGATTCTGGATTTTGAGAGGCTCTATGCACTGTAATTTACATGTGCATAAAATATATATATATATATATATATATATATATATATATATATATATATATATATATATATATATATATATATATATATATATATATATATAGAAAAATCCAACCATCCTGTAAGAGCTCACTATGTCTGCAAACTCCGACTCTGTCAAATTAGTATGACGCCATACGTGGGAGACCTGGAGCTATTCTCTGACCTATTGTCAAAATGCATTCTTTTTTAAATTGTAGCATAAAAACGTAATTACAAAAGAGTCAAGATGAATGTTATTGAAAAGTATATCAGAAAACTCGGAAAGTATTTCTAATCAAGTCGAATATTTATGCATTTCTGAAATGTCTACCAACCCCATTCATTAATCTATTTTCATAAACAGGGCAAAAACAGGATAAAACAGGGAGAATAAACAGGGCAAAAACATGATAAAACAGGGAGAATAAACAGGACAATGTATGCTCAACTAAACTTCGATTCTCCTACCTACGTAACCTTGTGAGAAACTGTATCTGGTAAATATCTCAGAAGGGGGGAAACTTTAAATACGATGTAACAACAGACGTAACAACAAATATTTAGAAAACAAGAAAATCACTAATCATACTTCAATACCGCCTCTAAAATGTGCTATATCGCCCGTACGTATGATTTTTTCAGGGAGAAGGGGGGATAAAAAAGATAAAGATCCTCCAAAGGCATTGCTAGGGTGTTTTGCTAGAGCCATTGTACTTAAAGGCTGAAGGGCCTTGAGACGGAGTTCAGCACCGCCGGTTCGGACCTTAAGGGTCTAGTGCCCCATCCATAAGTTGAATCGACATTTCACCTGCTGGTTTTCTTTTAAAAGGGACAATAAGCAAACAAGTCGCCCAACCTTGCTGCGGCGAGGATCGAGCCCTGGGCCCCACATTGCCAAGCGGAGGATCAATCCACACTGCAAAAACAGGAAAGGAGGGGGAGGGGTAATAAAAAAATAGGAAAATTTGAATAAAGGCTTCCATAAATTCGAAAAAATTTTAAATTTCTTAAGGTATAATGGATGGGCCCCGAAGCACTCGTCTTACGTACGTCCCTGTGTATTTCCACAAAACTTTGACTAAAAATAAAGCAAGTGGGTACTTTTGAAAAAAAAATCTGGACCTTTGAGGCATTAATACAAAGTTAAAGGGGCACTAATGAATTTCAGGGCTATGTCCCTCTCGCCGCAGAAATATCAAGATTTACCCAACATTTTCTTTTTTAGATATCTTCCGTTTTTTAAAGATTTTCGAGTTTTCCCCTCTCTTAGGGCGTATTTTCCCCATTCCATGTTTAATGAATTTTTGTATGAACATTCGCAACAATAGTAAGCTCTTCAATCCCGTACAAAGGACTAAAGACAATAGAAGAAAACGCAAAGCAGGCGATATGACATTAAAGAAATATCACAAATAGGGGGAAAAAAGCGAAAATGAGTGGAATGTGTCTATTATACGCAAATGTACATATATAACTAATAATAAGACAAGAAGCTGAACTATGCTATTTACACAGATTAATCCTATTCCTCTTTTGCAAATACAAAAACAACAAAAAACAGCGCGTCAACACTGGTGGATCATGATGTTCCTCTTTCGAACCTAAAGAAGAAGAAGAAGAAATATTTATTGTATACATAGAATTATGGACGAAACTTGAAATAGATTTTTTTTTTTAGAAGAAAATAAAAACACAATAAAGAATAAGGTCTTTAACAAACTGAGCTACTTTTTATTTTCAAAGCCAAAATAAATGAATATAAAAAAGAAAAATAAATGTAGAAACCACGTCTTTCAGCTGTGTAAATTCAAGAGTATGTGCGTGTATGCCTAATCCAATCAACACCTAAACTATTCAAGTGTTAAGCGTAGGGTAGAAGGAGTGGGAATTTTCTTTCTTCTTTTTTTGCCTATTACGAAGCATTATATTTTTTTATTGCAAAATATATTGCATATCATATTTACATACCTTTACACAACATAACATTATTATACAGTTACATTGATCAGTTACAGTTACATTATCATTTAAAACATTTAAAATCTATCCTAATGCCTCGAATAATAAAACATTATTTTATGTTAATGGCCAAAAAACAAACAATTTGGGTGAGTGGGTGAAAAAGGATATCAAGCAAGTATAATTCTTCTAATTTTCAATCTAGCTGTTGGTTAAGAGATGTGACGGAACACAAATTTAGTCAATTTTTACTAAATAAATGTTCTCTAATGCGGAATTTTGTGTTATTTCGATTTCCAAATCTTTCGTTAATAACCAATATTTGGCCCTGGTTATTCTACGGATACCGGATACGGTTTTCGGCTGTTTTCAGTTTCGGCTGTTTTCAGTTTCGGCTGTTTTCAGTTTCGGCTGATTTGGTCATTGGCTGGCTACAGTTACATGTCTAAAGAAATGAATTGACCACAACTGACCTCGTTAAATTGACCACACATCAAACCATGAGCTGTACAAAAAATGTGTGCGCTGACATCCCACCACCTTATATAAATATCAACACACCATGTGTGCCACACACTTCGGCCCTGTGTTTCCCTTTTACAATTCTCAATGAGACACCAGTAATACGAACAAGCTGGAGTGTTAAACTAAGCATGCCCCAGACCGTATCCAGCATTTTTTTTTTTTTGGGGGGGGGGGGGAGGAGATTTACAAAAAACTTCAAAAAACATTAAAAATTTGATTTATATTCATTTTGACAAGTTTTTGAGTCGGACAAACATTTCGGAGAGGGTTCCCACCCCCAGGGATACGGCCTTGCCTAAGCCTGATACAGTTTTGTTTTGGCAACCTATCAAGATTCCCGTGCAGATTTTAGTGTTTCTATTACTTTATTTTAGCCCTAGTCGTGGTTATAAAACCTGTCCCCTCCTTTTTTTCAAGCTCAGAGTGGAAGATCGTCTCTAAGGATTATTAAAAGTTACGACGTCCGAACGACAAAGCAGCTTATTCACAGAAAAGGCAGCTTTTTCTTGGCGAATATTTCAAATTTGCATAGCGTGAATGAAAAATAAATTCGCTTGGCTATTTTCATTTCATATATTTGATGCTATAAAATCTAACTCTAATGCAAGAACATACAACAACAAGAGCTAAGAGCTCATATGGCACTTGTGACGAGGTCGGAAGAGCTAAGAGCTCATATGGTATGAGCTCTGGCAAAATTCTAAGAATCAATAGATTGTGTTTAAAAGAAAAATCAGAGGCTTAATGCCGGTCGGGATTTAAAACAAGACCTCTGAGTCACGAGGTCCTTCTAAATATCAAAATTCATTAAGATCTGATCACACACTCGTAAGTTAAAAATACCTCAATTTTTCTAATTTTTCCTCTCCCTTCAGCCCCCCAGATGGTCGAATCGGGGAAAACAACTTTATCAAGTCAATTTGTACAGCTCCCTGACATGCCTACCAATTTCAATCGTCCTAGCACGCTCAGAAGCATCAAACTCGCCAAAGCACTGAACCCCACCCCCTAACTCCCCCAAAGACAGCAGATCCTGTCCGGTTACGTCAGTCACGCATTAAATTTATAAGCATTTTCCAAGATTTCCGGTTTCCCCCTCCAACTCTCTCTAATGTCAACAGATCTGGTCGGGATTTGAAATAAGAGCTCTGAGACATGAGTTCCTTCTAAATATCAAATTTCATTAAGATCCGGTACCCCTTCTTAAGTTAAAATACCTCAGTATTTCTAATTTTTCCAAATTAACAACCCCTAGCTCCCCTAATGAGAACGGATCCGTTCCAATCATGTCAATCACATATCTATAACTTGTGCTTATTCTTCCTATCAAGTTTCATCCCGATCTCTCCACTCTAAGCGTTTTCCAAGATTTCCGGTTTCCCCCACCAGCTCCCCCCAATGTCACCAAACCTGGTCAGGATTTAAAATAAGAGTTCTAAATCACAAAATCCTTCTAAAGATCAAATTTCATTAATATCTGTTCACCCGTTCGCAAGTTACAAATACCTCATTTTTCTAAATTTTTCGAATTACTCCCCGCCCCCAACTCCACCAAAAAGAGAAGATTCGGTCCGGTTATTTCCTTCACATGTTTTGGACTTGTGCTTATTCTTCCCACCAAGTTTCATCTTGATCTCTCCACGTTAAGCGTTTTCCGAGATTCCTCCTCCCCCCAATGAAACTGGATGCAGTCGGGATTTAAAATAAAAGATCCGAGTTACGAGATCGTTCTAAATATGAAACTTCATTAAGATCCGATCACTCCTTCGTAAGTTAAAAATACCTCATTTTTTCTAATTTTTTAGAATTAACCTCCCTCCCCCCCAACTCCCCCAAAGAGAGCGGATCCGTTCCGGTCATGTCAATCACGTATCTAGTACTTGTGATTATTTTTCCCACCAAGTTTCATCCCAATCCCTCCACTCTAAGCGTTTTCCAAGATCTTAGGTCCCCCCCAACTCCCCGCAGTGTCACCTGATCAAGTCGGGATTTAAAACAAGAGCTTTGAAACACGATATCCTTCCAAACATCAAATTTCATTAAGATCCGATCACCTGTCCGTAAGTAAAAAATACCTCATTTTTTCTAATTTTTCAGAATTAACCCTCCCCCAACTCCCCCAAAGAGAGCAGATCCGTTCCGGTCATGTCAATCACGTATCTAGGACTTGTGATTATTTTTCCCACCAAGTTTCATCCCGATCCCTCCACTCTAAGTGTTTTCCAAGATCTTAGGTCCTCCCCCCAACTCCCTGCAATGTCACCGGTCCAGTCGGAATTTAAAATAAGAGCTTTGAAACACGATATCCTTCCAAACATCAAATTTCATTACGATCCGATCACCTGTTCGTAAGTTATAAATACCTCATTTTTTCTAATTTTTCCGGTAGATACCAAGTGCCACAAAAAACAGGATAGTCAAACGAAAAACAAAACATACGCGGCAAATATTGCAGTCCCAAAAACGGAGAAAGTTACCTATCCTTTAGTGCTTATTTTGAACATATGATTCAATAGAATCATACGCTCATCCTTGTTTTCCGTGATTCAATGAAAAAAAAAGTGGTTCCTTTCATAGGCCTACATTTGTGACATAATTTCGTAAGCAAATTTTCCTTATTCTGCGTTTAAAACAAACAAAACAAAGAAGTATTACTTTCCGACAACTCCGTGGTAAAAAAAAAGAGCGACTCACTTCATATGTTTACACCTCTGAGCCATTTTCCTTATTCCACGTTTAAAACAAGCAAAAGAGATTACTTTCCCGCGGTTCTGTGGTACAAAAAAGTGATTCATTTCACCTGTTCTACGCCTGTAATATATTTTCGTAAGCCATTATTCCTTATTCCTTTTTTTTTCTACAATTTCTGGAGAGACATAATCTTTAAAAATTCGATGGGTGAAATTTAAAGACGAACAAGTTTTTCTATTCATAAGTTTCTTTTTACAATTAAGTCCTTTTTTTCTCTGTGTTCAATAGCAGACGTGAAATACGCCCGAGCTCAATAAATACGGGCATTTTCAGCTAAATGCGCTGCGCCTGTCCAGCTCAAAAGAATGTGAGAGAGCCACCTGTCTTGGTGATCCAGCCCGAAAGAACATGTCTAATACCCTGTTTTTAAATGGCATTTTACAGACAAAACTGAAGGTCAATGCTAATTTAAGAAAACTCTTTTTTTCAGCGTGAAAAAACAGGATTTAAAATTGCTTGATTTATTTAAAATATTGTGCCTAGAACACAAAACAGAGGCCCTTGGACATGAAAGTGATACTAAGCCAGCGTCCAGAGTAAATTTCAAGCCCCTCACCCCGGGAAAAAGAAGCAAAAAACAAACTATTTTTCACAACCTTTTTTTGTGAATTAGTATCCCATTAGGAAATGAACTAAGGGACGTAAGTTTCAAGTCTTTTCAAGAAAAAAAAAACTTCTAGCTCTTTTTTGGAGACGAAAAACATTTGTTTCTTTCTTTCTTCTGCCCCCCCCCCCCCCCGATCCCAAGGACTTAACGATACAAGCTTGGAATTGACCGAACAAAAGTTTCCAATCCATTCTTAGCCCAATTTTTGGTGGGCCCTACTGCCAAAAGAAAAATTTATGCAAACTAAGGTTCCTTTGGTCCAAAGATTCGAAGTCTCTAGACATTCAAAATAAATGGTGGGCCCTAACCCAAACCAAACTTTTGTCAAACTAAGGTTCCTTTGGTCCGAAGGTTCAAAGTTTCTAGACGTTCAAAAAAAAACCTTTCTGTTCCATTTTCAGGAAATTTAACATTCTTTATTCAAGTTATTTATTTGTGCATTGGGGTGGCATTGGCCCAAGGACTTTCAGATATGTTTCAAGCTAATCGTGATACATACATTTTTTTAACCCGTTATCAAGTCGTATTTATGGTAGACTCGTAACCCCGACATAAGTACTGTTTTGTTTATTAAAGTACCCCCACCCCCTGGCCAGGCATCTAACGAGGCCAACTATAAGTTTCTTACCATTCAGGAAAAAAAAATTTAGCCCATTTTCAGGGATCTCGTACCAACCAACTTCAATCATTTATGGAAAATGGGTTGCCGTACCCGAGGAATTTAAGGGCGTGTGTTTCAACCTAAATAGCAACGAAAAGTTACCTCATTTTCTAGCATTAGTGCTATAAATCACAAACTTGCAAACTTACCTAGCCGAGCCCCTTTAATTTGATTGGTTCCATCTTATAATGCACCAAATGGATCCAATGACTGTGTCTGGCTTCCAGTCATGCCAAACATATGTGGTTGCTGCATACCCATGGGTTGCATTGTGGTACCGCCCATGGCGGGTGCCATATTTCCCAACATTGGTGCCATATTTCCAACCATTGGCTGTGCCATTGGCCCCATATTGTGAGTAATCATTCCTGCATTATTTCCCGGAACAACACCCTTAAAATGCAAAAGGTCATAAGTGTACTGAAAAAAAATAATGACAAAAATAGTTAAACTTATACCCCCTCCCTTAGAGGGAGGGGGTTAGGGATGGTTCATAGCTATGGTTGGGAGCCAGAATACAAAAACAATGAGGTGGATGCCACTGTGAGTAAGATATAATGTCACCGAGAGCAGGTTTTGGACAAACAGAGCAAAATTGGACACAATTCAAGTTTCATCAATACAACAAGAGTTGGTCGGTATCAGGATCAAACATTCCCCCTTTCCTAACAATAAAACCTGCATACAATAAATGAACAAAATACGTTTTAATGCAGTGTATATTTTCCATTTGACCTACTGTGAATCTAATGGGATTCAATTTTTGGGGGTAAATTAACACAATTTTCTTAATTTTGGCTGCCATTTCTTTATATTTTTCAATGAGAATTCTCTTTTTAGATAGAATGAAAGCATGGCTTTGTACAGATATGCTAATTTTGCCTACAGGTTGAGTTGTTACGGACATGGAGCTCTCTAAATGTGTAGGCATAGGGATATGGAAGCAGAAGATGGAATATATTGATTCAAAAGACAAAATTGCCCAGGAGGGGCTTTTCATGTTAGTTTGAGTAAGTTAGTTCAAAATCCTAATAGGAAATTATATAGCAGGGCAAAAAAAAGTTTTAAAACAAAATTACTTAGCGTAGACAATCAATTCTGGTCACTTGGCTTCGGGGGTCACTCGACCTCCAAATATAATTTGTATGGAACCGTAATATGTTATGACATTTGTCAAATTAGCATAAGTAGTTATAATTTGGATATTCCTTTTTTCGATAGTCTTTACTTTAATTGATCTTTTAGGTTAGCTACTTGTTTGAAAGAGGTGTAATATTATGTCTGCAACATTTATTTGTCTTGCAAAAATTAGGAGTAAAATTATTTGTCTGCAAGAGAATTTGTCTGTATCGTCTTTAAAATACCTCAAATCTATAAGGTACAAGCCTAGCTCCCAAAATTAATAGAGCCCAGCTCTAAATTTGAGTTCGTTTTATAAATATAAGGTCAATTGTTCTTGGAAGCTAATTTTCTATAAAGCTTGGTACTCTTAAAGCCCGACGTCTCCGTGTTTCATTCAAGAGGAGGAGGGTTACAAAAAAAAAACTCTGAAAGACCCATTAAAAATTTGTTTAAATTCATTTTTGTTATGTTTCTACGAGTCAGGCAAACATTTTAGAGAAGGGGGGGGGGGGGCTACATACACTTTGTTATTAAAAAAATTAATAACCATTCTTTGCAGCAGGATCATTCCCAACAGCCTGAAAAGCTGCTCATGCAGTTCCAGAGGAAAAGGCAGATATTGATCCCAACGAAGGATCCTACCGTCAAATAAGGCTGCTGTTCTGCGTAGGAAAAGTTTAGGACGGTATCATCAACAGGGCCCTCTATCGGTACCTTCAATTGCACCGGTAATTGGCTGACACACAAAACAGTTTCCGTACAAAACAGCCTACGCTTGACTGTCTGATTGCGCGACATCAAGGGTGGGTTGTGCTTCCATTTCAGGGACATTGATGTTCCCCTTCTCTTCTCTGACATCGCAAAAGTCTTTAATCCGAGTGTGGCATGAGAGCCTTTTTTCTAAACTAAAAACCTATGGAGTAAAAGTTCGGCTATTTGGTGTGCTTCCTGACTCTCTTTGTCAACACTCACTGAATGTTGTCCTTTATGGCTTCATTTCAAAAGAATATCCAGTGCTATCAGAGACACCCCAAGAAAGTATTTTTGTATCAACTCTTTTTCCGGTATTCATAAACGCCCTACAGGATAGCCTTGTGAAGAAACCTCACCAGGACCCAACGACAAAGATACCCATCACGAAGAACGAAAGTCCCTAATGAAACTTCACAGTGGACCTGGCAAGCCCCATAATGAGCTTCAAGCTGACTAGGAAAATTAAAGGTGTGGACAGATGCAAGGCTTGTCAGTTTCATAAAGTCAAAACCAAAAGAACTTTTGACTTCGGGCGATAAAATATGGGACCGTGTCCTCTTTTCATCTTCAAAGGAGGGGCAATAACAAGAGTAAACACATTATATCTTCTTGGAATTTATGTCTTGTCAAATCTTACTTCGGCCAAGCACGTAAGCAAAGAGAGAACCTTCTTCTCCAGGAAGCTAGGAGTCATCCCAAGCTTCGTGCATCAGACCAGTCATGGATGCATGTCCTCTCTTTACTCGTGCTCCAAATAGCCTCATGGATGTTTTTCAACGTATCAGAAGGCAAGTAGCTTCAAGTAGTCGACCCAGGATGACCCAGTTTACGTCCGTATTTAACAATTCATAAATGTATATTCATCAAAGAAGTTGTCAAAGCTTGGTCCGGGTAGAAAAAAACCTTTGCGATCAACTAGCCGCGGTAAACCTTACCAGGACTATTGCAGAGTATATCCCGCCATAAATACTCGAAAATGAGTTCAATCAAACGAACCACCGCCACGTGGAATGGCCACCACCAAGAGAAATCCTTCTCTCGGGGCGTCCAAGTGAAGGTATAACAAATACCTCACAATAATTACTGAGGTAATTACCAGACCTAGCGACATGTCATCACTTTTGACAGAGCTGTGCAGCCTCCCACCATGAGGCTGATAATAAAATTAATGATATTTAATATTAATTAATATTAATATTATATTCATATTAATGATTAATATTGATATTTAATTAATATTGATATTTATTTTAATTGATTTAATTGACTTAATTGATTTATTTGATTTAATTGACTAATTAATATTGATATTTAATATTAATGATATTTAATATTAATGAATAATATTAATGATATTTATATTAATGATAATAATATTAATGATGATAATAATATTAATGAAAAGGCATTAATAATATTATTAATGATAATAATAATAATAAATGATATTAAGGAGATATACAATCGTAAAATAGTCTCTCAGACTATAAAAACGGTCATGGAAAAACGGTGTCATGTTAACTCCATCATACTGGGAAATTTGACCTACCACCCCCCAAACTTCCATCCACTGTGTGCAGACATAAGGACATTAAAATGAAAATTTTCAATTGTATCATCAAAACAATCACAAGAAAATAAATACTATAGAAATTTCTTAAGTAAACTTAAGTAAAAATTTCTTAAGCAAACTTTGCTTTTAAAAATTGCTTTTACTTACACTTTAACTTTTACTTTTGCTTTTACTTTTGCTTTTACTTTTGAACTTTACTTTTACTTTAAGATACTTTTAAGTAAAAGTATACCTGTAGTTTTTCCCTTTTTATTTTGAGCTAAATCATCCAAAATCGACAAGTAGAGAGGTATGTAGAGGAAAGGAAGATCAACAGGAATTAATTACTTAAATTAATTGTTCAAGTAAAAATATTATGTATTTTTTATTTTAAGCTGAACCATCCAAAATTGACATATATGAAAGCAGATGGCAGGAACAGCATAGCGTTCATAGGATAATGGTGCTCTGTTAACGACATAGTGTTTGAATACGAGACCCTCCCCCCCACACACACACACAAATATTTGCAGGTAGGATGACATCAACAACAAAAAATATACATAGTCTCATCAAATTAATCATAAGAAAACCTAACTCTTAAACGACTTCAGAAGATAGTTTAAGTAAAAGCATAGCTGCGGTGTTGTCCTTTTTATTTATAATCCAAAATTAACCAATAAAACAGTAGATGGCAGGAATGTCGACAGGAAAGCGCATACATCCTTTTTGATATCCATGTTTTA
Organism: Artemia franciscana; assembly: GCF_032884065.1. Classification (NCBI taxonomy): domain Eukaryota; kingdom Metazoa; phylum Arthropoda; class Branchiopoda; order Anostraca; family Artemiidae; genus Artemia; species Artemia franciscana. The sequence goes on from NC_088881.1 coordinate 30,944,098, forward strand.
AATCGTCTAAAGTAATTTGAAACACTGGAAAATTACTCCGTTAGACAGTAGAGAGAGCAATAGGAAGACGGAGTGGTGTCCACACTATATTGATGGAATATTTGACAGTTTCAAATCAGCCAAAATCAAGATAGGTGTTTCAAAAGGACTAGGTACGTGTTGGGAACCATTAGAGATCCGTGTGTTGCGTACTATGAAGCAGAAATTAGAGAGGAGCAATAAGCCCTAGAAAAACGGTGTGGTGTCCACACCATATTGATGGAATATTTGGCAGATTAATGTCATCCACAATCAAGACAGGTGCATTTCAAAAGGATGAGGTACGTGTTGGGAACCTTTAGAGAGCCACGTGTTGCGTACTATGAAGCCAAAATTAGAGAGCAGTAAAAAGCACTAGAAAAACGGTGTGGTGTCCGCACCATATTGATGGAATATTTGGCAGATTAATGTCATCCACAATCAAGACAGGTGCATTTCAAAAGGATCAGGTACGTGTTGGGAACCTTTAGAGAGCCGCGTGTTGCGTACTATGAAGCCAAAATTAGAGAGCAGTAAAAGCACTAGAAAAACGGCGTGGTGTCCCCACCATATTGATGGAATATTTGTCAGTTTAATATCATCCACAATCAAGACAGGTGCATTTCAAAAGGATCAGGTACGTGTTGGGAGCCTTTAGAGAGTCGCGTGTTGCGTACTATGAAGCCAAAATTAGAGAGCAGTAAAAAGCAGTAGAAAAACGATATGGTGTCCTCACCATATTGATGGAATATTTGCCAGATTAATATCATCCACAGTCAAGACAGGTGCATTTCAAAAGGATCAGGTACGTGTTGGGAGCCTTTAGAGAGTCGCGTGTTGCGTACTATGAAGCCAAAATTAGAGAGCAGTAAAAAGCACTAGAAAAACGGTGTGGTGTCCGCACCATATTGATGGAATATTTGGCAGATTAATGTCATCCACAATCAAGACAGGTGCATTTCAAAAGGATCAGGTACGTGTTGGGAGCCTTTAGAGAGTCGCGTGTTGCGTACTATGAAGCCAAAATTAGAGAGCAGTAAAAAGCAGTAGAAAAACGGTATGGTGTCCTCACCATATTGATGGAATATTTGCCAGATTAATATCATCCACAGTCAAGACAGGTGCATTTCAAAAGGATCAGGTACGTGTTGGGAGCCTTTAGAGAGTCGCGTGTTGCGTACTATGAAGCCAAAATTAGAGAGCAGTAAAAAGCACTAGAAAAACGGTGTGGTGTCCGCACCATATTGATGGAATATTTGGAAGATTAATATCATCCACAGTCAAGACAGGTGCATTTCAAAAGGATCAGGTACGTGTTGGGAGCCTTTAGAGAGTCGCGTGTTGCGTACTATGAAGCCAAAATTAGAGAGCAGTAAAAAGCACTAGAAAAACGGTGTGGTGTCCGCACCATATTGATGGAATATTTGGCAGATTAATATCATCCACAGTCAAGACAGGTGCATTTCAAAAGGATAAGGTACGTGTTGGGAGCCTTTAGAGAGTCGCGTGTTGCGTACTATGAAGCCAAAATTAGAGAGCAGTAAAAAGCACTAGAAAAACGGTGTGGTGTCCGCACCATATTGATGGAATATTTGGCAGATTAATATCATCCACAGTCAAGACAGGTGCATTTCAAAAGGATCAGGTACGTGTTGGGAGCCTTTAGAGAGTCACGTGTTGCGTACTATGAAGCCAAAATTAGAGAGCAGTAAAAAGCACTAGAAAAACGGTGTGGTGTCCGCACCATATTGATGGAATATTTGGCAGATTAATATCATCCACAGTCAAGACAGGTGCATTTCAAAAGGATCAGGTACGTGTTGGGAGCCTTTAGAGAGTCGCGTGTTGCGTACTATGAAGCCAAAATTAGAGAGCAGTAAAAAGCACTAGAAAAACGGTGTGGTGTCCGCACCATATTGATGGAATATTTGGCAGATTAATGTCATCCACAATCAAGACAGGTGCATTTCAAAAGGATCAGGTACGTGTTGGGAACCTTTAGAGAGCCGCGTGTTGCGTACTATGAAGCCAAAATTAGAGAGCAGTAAAAAGCACTAGAAAAACGGTGTGGTGTCCGCACCATATTGATGGAATATTTGACAGTTCAATATGATTCACAACCAAGACAGGTGCATTAAAAAATGATCGAACTTAATGTTGACCTATTTTCGTAGTGGTGACTAAAAGGGTTAGAATTATGCCTATTTCCTAGACTTGTTCCAACCTTGCGTGTCACATCTGTTACAAATGACATTTTTATTCTTTTTTTTTATGGAAATTGAAATTTATAATTTTTGCTATTACATCGGTAATCCAGAGCGTATACAAGTTTTTTGTATGGGGGGGGGGGTATTTTTCCCCGCAGGTTTTATTAAAAAAGTGCATCGAAAAATTGTTTATATACCTTTTTTTTACATCTTATTTACGAATGGGACAAAATTTCAGGAGCCGGTAGAATTCAAACTTGGTGCCCCCTCCCCTCTATATACGGCCTTGTCAAGAATATTGATATATCATAAGTTATACTAAATATGGCAATAGTTATTATAGTTATGGAATTGTGTGAGTTATTATGACATCTTTTGAGGTAATATCAGTAATGATAGTTATAATCTGTTAGTTATAACACTGTAGCATAATTGAAATCAGGTATATTGTACTAGTAAATAGTAAGTTAACATTGTAAATATTAGTAAATATTTTTTAGTAAATATTGTAAATATTTACTACATTAGTAAACATTGGCTTCGTGTTTCATCTTATAGGTCCCTGTTTTAGATCACAGATAAGCAAGAGTTAGTCCAGGCTGTGCATTACAGGCTCTTTAGATGTAAAACATAGTTGTCCTAAAAAATGCATGCGCTAAAACATATGCTGCCCTAACATTGGGTATATATTGCTCTAGGACCATTGGGTATATTGCTCTAGGATATATGTCCATTCCCATAAGAAAAGCTGTGGTCAGCTTTTCCAACTTTTTTTTTTGCAATAATGTAAACATTTCAAAAAAAAATCACATAGCGGGACTGTTTGACATCTGATCTATTTAATGAATGACGTTTTTAACAAAAATGTTTCGGGTGTTTACTTTCGTAAATAACCAAATAAATATCAACGCAACCAAATATGAATAATGGTTCTAATAGTATTTTAGCACTATCCACGAGTTCATGATATCGATATCAAATATCGAATATCGAGTTCATGATATCGATATCATGATCAATAGGATATCAAATATCGAGTTCATGATATCGATATCATGATCAATAGGATATCGGAACATATTCCGAGACCAGAGTCGTTTAATTAATGACATCTAAGGGCTGAACATTTTTTACGGTAAAATTCTAAATAATGGGCTTTTTGCCATTTATCGCATTTATTTATCTTATTTATCTATTATCTATTTTATCTGTTTATCCTACTTATCTATTTTATCATCTTGGTCTATTATTTAGCTATTTTCTATTTTGCTTATTTATATTTGAAAGAGGTTTGATGAGAGGAATGAATCTTTTAGATTCAAACCAGAGCATGAATTATGCCTGAAATGGTATTTTGAAATATCTGTCTCAATCCCTTCTTCTTACAAAGAGTACTCACCTTTGATGAGTACACAAACTTTGTGTCATAAAGTTAAGAGTTTGAAAAATAGATCCTAAGGAAAATAAATTCCAAGAATAAATGTTTTGAGCAACAAGTCTTTAATATTACGCGGGGCTGTATTCAAGAATTTTGGTCGGGGGAAGGAAGTTACTTTTTTCCGGATTGGGATTGGTTTACAAAAACACTTTGAAAAATGAATCAAAAATATTTTTTGTGCATTTTTTGTCGTTTTTATGAGTTGGGCCAACATTTTAGAGAAGAGAGGGTTCAAACCCCTAACCCTTCCTCTGAATACGGCCTTGGATCTATGGCCTCTTCTGAATTGAGTAGTATGATAATAATTCATATTTTTACTTCATTAAATTCTGAAAATTTATGTCTATTGGATTTCCAGAGTTGCTTCCTGTTTGACAGTATATAAATTTAGCTCAATAAAGAATATATTCCAATTAAGAATTTTAAAGAAAGTAAAGTCTAAAACGAATTAATTTCATATTTCAACTTTATCTCTAAGAGTCATCTTCAGTAATATAAATGGGTAAAGTAAATATACAATTAACTCCTACTACTACAAACAACTCACTGCAGAACCATCCCGCTAAGGCTAACTTCCGCTAAGGCTGTGTTAGCCGTAGCGGCTGTGTTATTTTTGGATTACTATCTGCATTACAATTTTTTTAAATGAAATTTGTTTGAAATCTACTAATTAACATGTAAAAGCTTATGTCGCATATATGCGTGGATTTTTTTTTCTTGGACCAACAGCAACCCAGTGTCTATTCGATGGTATTTTTTTTTTTCTTGGACCAACTGCAACCCAGTGTCTATTCGATGGTATTTTTTTTTTCTTGGACCAACTGCAACCCAGTGTCTATTCGATGGTATTTTTTTTTTCTTGGACCAACTGCAACCCAGTGTCTATTCGATGGTATTTTTTTTTTCTTGGACCAACTGCAACCCAGTGTCTATTCGATGGTATTTTTTTTTCTTGGACCAACTGCAACCCAGTGTCTATTCGATGGTATTTTTTTTTTCTTGGACCAACTGCAACCCAGTGTCTATTCGATGGTATTTTTTTTTTCTTGGACCAACTGCAACCCAGTGTCTATTCGATGGTATTTTTTTTTCTTGGACCAACTGCAACCCAGTGTCTATTCGATGGTATTTTTTTTTTCTTGGACCAACTGCAACCCAGTGTCTATTCGATGGTATTTTTTTTTTCTTGGACCAACTGCAACCCAGTGTCTATTCGATGGTATTTTTTTTTTCTTGGACCAACTGCAACCCAGTGTCTATTCGATGGTATTTTTTTTTTCTTGGACCAACTGCAACCCAGTGTCTATTCGATGGTATTTTTTTTTCTTGGACCAACTGCAACCCAGTGTCTATTCGATGGTATTTTTTTTTTCTTGGACCAACTGCAACCCAGTGTCTATTCGATGGTATTTTTTTTTTCTTCGACCAACTGCAACCCAGTGTCTATTCGATGGTATTTTTTTTTTTCTTGGACCAACTGCAACCCAGTGTCTATTCGATGGTATTTCAAATTGAGAAACGATAAGTTTAAAAGTCAAAACTTCCATATTTCTTCGAAAGGATTTATTTCTGTGATTTTTTAAAGACTATAATTTTTTATGTAAATTTTACTGCAGATTCTATTATTTAATACAATATTTTTTTTTAAATAATATTATACCTTAGAGTCGAGGTTCTATGCTAGCTTAGATTTTTTGAACGGGAATAAACATCCTTTTTGGGGACAATATTGGTTTAACACAATCAGTGGGACAACGTCACAAAAACCAGTTTACTACAACTTTAAAACCAGTTTAAACCTGTTTAAAAGACCAGTTTACTGATCTGCTGTCAACAGGGGCGTATGCACGATTTTGTTCAAAGGAGGTTTTTTTGGCGGGAAGGGGGTTAAACCAGGTAACTTCCCCCCTACCTCTGGATACGGCCTTGACGGTCAAATATGTTTGTGCATTTGTTTTTTTTTTTATTTATTTGGCTTTCTCTTTTTCGTCTCAATTCCTGAAACTTATTCTGTGATTTGTGTTGCATTTGTATTGTTTAAATTTGTGGTGTTCTTATTTTACAAGTGATATGCATTACGCTTAAGGTTATTTGTACTTATAAATGAATAAGTATAAACAATATCTTTTGAAGGTATCTTACACTTAAAATAGGCAATTTTACATAAACAAATAGAGCATACCATTGGCTGCCTGTACATTCCATGCTGTTGTGGCCAACCTCCTTGTGAGATATTACCACCCATGCCTCCCATAGGTAGCGAGGCCTGCACTTGTCTAGCAGCAGGAATAACTCCACCCATTCTAAAATACAAAATAACGTTTAGCTATAAATACACATAGGATTAATTAAATAAGAAATAGTAAAAATATGCATCAAGACATAGAAAAAAACACAGAAAGATAGAAAGAGAGAGAGGGAAGAAGGAAAAGAAGTTGAAAAATATATAGGGAGGGGGAGAGAAAAAGTGAAGCGGAGAGAAGAGAGGAGAGAAACAGAGATAATATCGTATCAAAGTCTTAAGATTTTGAGTGGTTTCAAATTACACTACTGCACCTGAACTCATTGATAAATTCAAAAAAAAAAAATGATAATAATAATTTCAAATAGATACAATAACGACAAAAAAAAAAAAAAAAAAAAAAAAAAAAAAAACAGATGAACAAAGTCAATGAGGCTAAATTTCAGCCATGAATTTAGAATAGAAAAAAAAGGCAGATGTGTCCACAGGTACCATCACTCATCAAAATTCAAAAGCAAGAAAGAAAATAGAGAAATACGTTCAATAAACTATAACTATGCTCCCCCCTTTATTTTTACAAAATAATGAGGTAGCTATTTACTGGTATCTAAAAAAACTTAGAGGCTGATAAACAGGCTCGGAAGTAAAAAAGATAATAAAAACAGTCTATTTAACTGTAAAAAAAAGAAAAATAGGAAATCCTTTTTTCAGTATTTTGGAAACATTTATTAACTCCAACATATATTCTATTATTAAATTCTGGCATTCAATGAATCAATCAAAATAGAGAAATACATCCTAAAAAAGTACGAACATTCCTTTTTTTTTTTGACAATAATAAGAGCCATTTTTTAATATCCTAAAAATACAATCAGTATTCCTCCCCCTTTTTCTTTGACAATAATGAGAACCAATTTTAAACATCGCCAAAAAATTAATATCCCAAAAATTAATAGCCGAAAGGCTCAGAAGAAAGACAAAAAAAAAGAAATGCTTCAAAACAGAAAGAGAGACAAATTTTCTTGACATTTTTACTTCACACAAAATTCTTCCAAAAATATTTCCACTCTTTTAACAGTTTCTTCACATCGCCTATAAACACTAAAGTCCTAGCATGTAATGAATCAAAAAGTAAAGAGAAAAAAAAATGAAAATGAAGAAATGCATCCGAAAAATGTAACCAATATTTTTTTCTTTCCTCTTACACCTTCATTTTTTTCTCGCAATAATTAGACCATTAATTTTTAAAATCCCAAAGAACTAGTAGATCAGTTAACAGACTCTGAGAAAATAAAAGACAATAGAAAAAATTCAATTTTTTTTATTTTTTAAGAAAACGGAGGAGAGAAAATACCTTATATTTTGTATAAGGCTAAAAAAAAAAAATCTTGTTTTTTTCTTTAATGCTTGAGACTGAGCTTCCTAAAGATTAAAATCAAATCAAAAAAAAAAAAAAAAAATCTCTTCAACAAAGACACACACACAAATCGGATATATTGGGATACACTTTTCTGATACGCCTTTCTGAATTAGATACCCCATTTTGATAGTTTATTGCTCCGATTTTCCCCATTCGGGGAGTTTTTTCTTTATAGATAGAGTTTTTATCTGCAGATCAAAATTTTGGAGAAAAGAATAGAGGGAAGGGTTATTGTTATTCCAGGAACAAATTCAATTTTGATTATCATTTTTTAAGTTTCATCTTCGTTTCATGCATATACTGATCAAGATTAAATTGGCCTTTTATGGTTTTTTTTTGTGTTGATGGTTACAAATCCCATTTGCCCTTTTGTGTAGCTGAAAGGGCAAATACCATTTGCCCTTTTGTGTAGCTGGCCACTTTCTTATCTTTCAAGCCGCATTATGGCCATTGTAAATAAAGTCTGCTAAAAACGAGAAAAAAATGAAGAAATTAAAGGAAAAACAATAACATAAGTTTACTTTTTATTCTTCGTTTTTCAGGCATTATGTATAGCCATTGAGGTCTTAGACCAGTGGTTCCAAGCCAATTTTGGGCCATGCACCACCTAGGAATTTCTAAAATCCTGATGCCCCCCCTCCACTTGTGATATCTAAATTTTTTATTCAAAATTTCACAAATTTTTTTATTAAAAAAAATCAAGAAATCATAAGATAAACAATGATGAGTTTATTTTTTATTCTTCGTTTTTTCAGTCATTAGTCATTGTCACTAGTCATAGTCATCAGTCATCAGCCATTTTTCAGTTAGTATGTATAGCCACTGAGGTCTTGGACCATTGGTTCCAAACCGATTTTCGGCCCTGCACCACATAGGAATATCTAAAATCGGATTTTTCAGCTTTGTCATTCAAAATTATAAATGAATGAATGAATTTTAAATGAAATAAATGAATGAATGTATTCATCTGAATGAGGCTTGAAAGGCCTTTAACTTGGTGAAAAAAAATAGATTTTTAAATCAAGGCTGTAAAGTGTAGTCAGCCAAAGGGTGCACGCCCTGCCCTTTGCCCACGAATATATTACTATACCCCACCGGTGGGAGTTGCATCCCATGTTGGGAACCACCCTACTTAAATTCAAAGCAAATGAATAAGTACGCTCATTATTTTTTTCAAAAACTGATCCAATGAACCTACACAGGGGAAAAGAGGTTAAAATTCAGTTTTTTTAATTTTGACCCAATTCCCCCTAGAAAAAATGTGTAAGAAAGCGGTAAGATAGTAAATAAATAAAAGAAACAGCTTAAAAAGTATTTCAATAAAATCGTCTATATGCAAAACAAATAGTCAAAATTAAAAGCAACAATAAGTCTTGCTTTTCCGGACATTTTAATCCATCCTTTCTAAAAAACAAAAAATAAATAAAAAGCGAAAGAGCATGAAGCCTTTTTTTCATTATAAAATTTGACTATACACGGAAGACGGATAGTTTAAAAAACACTTCAACCCAACCCCTCTACAAAAAAAAATTGAAAGTAGTAGAATTAGTACCCTTTTGTCTCTGATAGACTTCGATTCTATGAGGTAAGTCAACAACGTATTCAGGGGGAAGGGGTCCCCCCCATAAAAAAACAACAACAAATGTTTTTCCGACTCGTAAAACACAAACTTTTGATGCGTTTTTTTTAACTTTCTTGTAGGATATCCCCCAAAAAAATACCCTTCCCCAATCAGATCCTGAGTAGAAACGAAAAAAACAATTCCATCTTTTAAAAAAGTACAGAAACTTACGGTCTACTTTGTGGCGTCATTGCCTTGTTTATATTCAAATTTTCGGCTAAAGACGCCAGACTAGAATCCAAATCTCCGGTTATAACCTTTTGCTGATTTGAAGATTTAGGTGCGGAAGCAAAGCCAGAGACTGTTTGTGCTTGTATAACGTCCCCAAATATTTCGTAGCCTAGAAAAGATATAAAAAACAGTTCATCACAAATATCAACGTTATGCAAACAATTAGGACTTCAAATACTCTTCTAATACAGGGGATAGAGCCGTTCCAAGGGGTGAGGGTTTAGCTGGGGTAACTACCCCGAGCAACGCGGCTTGGGAACTACCAATTCCGATTCAATCTTTCACTTCGATTCAGCCTTTTCTGTTTATACTTGATTCGGGAGGGGGTCGCTGTAATTAATTTTACTGCGGGTACCACCAACTCTAAGAACGAGTCTGCCAACAGGGTTGACATTGATTAATTCTCGACATTGCAGTGATCTAAAAATAATTTCTTCTTTCTCTTTGTCTCTGTCAAAAAACCTATCTCTCCTTTTAGCATGAAAATGAAAGGGAAACTAAAATAATGGCTAAGAGTTAAAACCCTGATTTTTTTTTTTTTTTTTTTTTTTTTTACATATACTAACTTAGGCCCACTTGTAATGGCTTCACGTTTGGGAATTTTTATCAACAGATTTAAAGAGACAATAAGAAAGAAGAAGAATAAACAGTTAACACATACTAGAAAATCAAGAAGCAGCACCCTTGAGCGTAGCCTATAAAAGGGTCATTTTACCTCAATTTAAGATCCATTCCATCCTTCTTTATATTTTCATTCCGCCACTTCGCATGGAAGGAATTGTCCTAGAAACTTGGAAAAGCCACATTCGATTGGAAATTTAAAGTTCTTGTATCCCCTTTTAGGTGTCAAAAGCAACTTGAGGGCAGCCAGCCCAAATCCCGTTCCCTTTTTGCTATCTGCATCTCCTCCCTTGGCCATTCAAAACATCCAATCGAAATTGTAAAATATCCGTTTTGTTTAGAACACTCGAAAGGTCCAATAGATATGTCTCCGAGGACGAAATAACACCCATAGCCCATTGGGGAAGAGCCGTAAATTATGCGACTATCTATTGTTTATAGATAGGTTTCACGGTGGAAAAGAGAGACATGTTTGGTCTTGGTAATGCAATTGGTTATCTAACGGATAAGGTTTTTAGGAGTCACAGAAGTGGTCCAAAAATTATTTCGCCCTGATTACTTTGAAACTGGTAGCCGTAGTCTACGTCCTTGGGCAAAGAGGAGTCAAACACCAAGAAAATATTTGGAGGCACGTCCGTCTCCCCCTGTACAAAAACTGGAATCAAAAATGACAAAAAAAAATTATCCTGAGGATTTCAAAACTTATATCCTTATACTTATACTACTTAAATTATATAACTTATACTTTAACCTATATAAGTAAATGCCTTAACTTATATTATATAGGGACTTAAAACTTAAGTCTCTGCGCTGGAAGGAGTCATAATACAAAAAAATCAAGTTGGGGGACGGGAGAGCCTTGCAAAAACTGATCATAAACTATTTTTCGATCAGCTTGAAATTCATACCTGAGTTTCCTTGAGGCAAAGGGACATTAATTCACAAAAAAAGAAAAGGGGGCATTGGAAACTGGGCCTGGAAAAAGGCTAACAAATATTTTTTCTGAACAGATTAAAGTTTAAAACTGAAAGTCCCTGGGCCAAGTGGACCCTGATATAGAAGAACATTTTAAATCCAGGACACCGACAACAAAAAATTAGTAAAACAAAGGGTAGAAAATACTGTCTTTACGATTTACTAAAACTTGCAAGATCGTTGTCTGGCTAAGAGGACTAAATGGGAAAGCTTGGGTACCCGTAAGGGGAGGAAGCAGGGGGCACCAGCCCCCCTAGCTGATTGACGCTGCCTTATATTTTTATATTTTTGTTTTTTGATTTCTATTACGCAGCATTGGACCAGATAAGCCCTCCCCCGAAAATTCAGCTTATGGGCACCAATGGGGGGAGGAGTTAGATGACATGTAAATGGGCCTAAAACCTTGGCATCCTACATCAGTTTAAAACTTACAGCTGTCATTCCTGAGGAAATGGAAGGCCAATTGGGGCACAAAAAGGGCCAATCGGGGCAAAAAATGGGCCAAAAAACTAATTTTTTTTTATCTCTAAACGCAAATATGGTAAAAAGAATGCAATCAGAAAAAATAATAATAAATAGGTTGTATCAATCTGTGACGTCAAAAAATAGGAGTAAAACTTTTCTGCGTCCCTTTTCCAGATCTCTATCCCCCAACATACCGGATGATATATCGTGTATATACATCGCAATAGTATATCATGCATGTGTACGACTTGTTTTTGTAATTCGCATCAGATTAACTCTACTCAAATGAAGGCAATAAAGTTTTCCACCCGCACAAAAACATCATAAGGTAAAGCTGCAACAATTTGCTGCAGCATGGGGAGGGGGTGTTTCTTAAGCCCTGGACATACCAAACTATTGGTACGATGATTCCCTCCACAATAAAGCGCTTATAAATCTGAACCTAACACGCTCTATCCTTGTAAGCGTGAAAGACTGCCTACATTTAACATAGCTCTTTTATTCTCATGCGAATTGCCAAATTTTTGGCAGCAAATTCACTGCTTAGTCTTCTATTGCCAGTCGGAACAGGCAATATTCAATCTTGAAATCAAACTTGATTGGGAGATAAAGTTATTCTTTGGTTTAAAGTTCGGTTGCACGATTCTAGAACTTCCATGCCTCTTCATACTAATGCTGAAAGTGCGGGATCTCTAGAAAACCCTGGCACGAATATGACGGTAGAGGAGATAGTCCGTTGATGTTTGTGGCATCAAGCCATGGCTAATCGTAGAAAAATCCAAGACAGATATGACTACTGCAGTGGCTGACTGTTCATCCATTAAATGTATAAAAACTCCATTTTTTTTTACTACTAACTATGAGCGCATTATCAACGCAACCAATTTTCTGCACAAATATCATCACGTAATATCAGCAGAAATGGTAGTTAACACGACAGGGAGTGTGAGCAGCTGACGTGGCAGAGCTGGCCGACTTGACAGTTGAGAGTGGAGCCTGTGAGAATGCTCTTGCTTTTCCACTAAAAAACTGGGCATACAGACACACTTGTTCAAGCACGAGGCCACAATAGAAGGTGCATCATTTGGATATGATAGAGATACGAAATCAATGTTAATAATAAGTGATGGAGGCTCATCGTATTGCACTGAGCCACTGATTATTTCATAAAAGTCTGATATGAATGGTGTATCAGGGTGCAACCCTCTTTGATTTTCAAAATGTCCATTTGTAGACCATTCTTGTCATAAATGAAGATCATTTTTGCACGTTTCAATCGAATGCATAATTGTGTTTGTTCCAAAAAAAAACTTTCCAGCAATTTGAACGATTTCGCAATGTCCAACATAAGAGTAGAGCCAATCATTGCCGACGGAACTTGCAGGTGCTATACAGATTTTTTAAATTTTACACTTATAATTTTCATATTTTGATTTACTATTTTAAAAAGGCATTTTTTACAAAACATTTTTATTTGGTTGTATTTCTTAGAAAGATAAAAGCAATCGCTGCTTAAATAATTTTTTTAAGTTTGTTGAAGCGATATTTTGAATTACCGAGCCGTTCAAAGAAAATTTAAATTTTGTTTCAAACCGAATTTAGATGTTCCGTATTAAAATTTTGGTTAAATTTCAAAAACTTCAAACCGAAGAAAATTTTAAATTACCGATCGACTATTTGGACAGCTTTGCCTATATGTACTCTTTATATTTAAAATAACAACAACCCCACAGAGGGAACGAACAAAACTTCAGCTCCTTCAGGGGTCTTTTTGGCAATCTAATCCTTTGATTTGAACAGATATTGACCCTCTAGGGGGTCTATGCCCATAAAACTATCCCCTGGATTTGTCCCAACTTTTAATGTAATAAGAAATGAAGAAAATTATACAGTACCTGAGCCAACTCTAGCAGGAGAAGCTTGAAGATTCTCAGCCCCTGAGCCAGTGCTTAGCCTTGCTGGAGAGTTATTAATGCTGCCCGAGCCTTCTTTCGACTGGGGCTTGATAGTTAATCCCAAATCCCCTAGCAAATCGTCAAAAGGACCTGGCTTCACTGGCTCAGACTGAGATGGTCCAGATGCAGCTTGCATAAAAAAAAAGTATTATTGCTAGATGTCTGATTATCATCGCTTTGCTTGATTAAACTGCAATTAATTACAATAACCTTCAGTAGATCCCCTCTTTCGCATTTGGGGAAGGGGGGGGGGGTTATAACAGATGTTTCCAGGGAAGAGGTCCAAAATTCTATAAAATTGAATCTTCGTCTCAACCAAATCTTCGCTTTGATTGACCAAACTGCAATTAATTACAACCTTCAGTAGATCTCTCTCTTTCACACTGAGGGGGGAGGGGGGAGGGGGGGGGGGGGGGGGTTATAAGACAATGTTTCCCAGGGAAGAGATCCAAAATACCATAAAATTAAATCTTCAGCTCAATCAAATCTTCGCTTTGATTGATCAAACTGCAATTAATATCAACCTTCAGTAGATTTCCCTCTTTCGCATGGTTACTTCCGTAAGTTTGTCAAGGTAATTTATGATGGTTACGAATTAAAAAACGAAAAGGGTTAACTAAGTAATTGTGCATGATGTACATGGACATAGTTGCAAACAGCGAAAACTGGAGGGGGAGGGCATCAGACGAAATTTCCCAGGGAAGGGGTCCAATATAATATAAAATTCGATAAACATAATTTGAGGGCAGACGGGACTAGTTATGGTCAGTATTATCGACTCATGCAAACACAAGATGATATACATTCAGAAATTTTAAATGTTAGACATTTCGATATGCATTTTATATATTAGATTGAATGCAGTATCCTTCTATATGCTTTCATAGTAAATTGTTTTAGATTTATCAGATACCGCATTGCCCATGATTCATTGACTAACATCATTATGTTCATAATTGACCATAATTCCGCACTTTACTGCAATTGATTGCATACGGGGGTGGAGGAGGGTTCATGCGAAAGAAAAGAGCCAGACCAATTATATACAAATATTTATGAAAAAATTGACATTTACGATGGTCCTAAGAGTGGCCCACTTGCGCACAAGTCTGTATTCCATCACATTTTTTAGAGCAAATCTAAAAAAAAAACATTAAAACCAAGGAGATTAATGGTAAAATATAAGCAGTAGGGCATAAAAAGTAACGGAAGTATTTTAAAAAGTATTTTAATTATGAGTATAAAATCAAATGTAGTAGTTCCCATACCATCAGCAATTTCACATAAGCTAATTGTTGTTCATAGAAAATCACTATAGGCACGTCTGTATAGCTGAACATAAAGCATCAGGGTTGCCACGACAGTCAGTTCCTAAAGTACTAAGATCGCCCATATTTGCAAGCTACACAGCAATTCTCGGTGCATAGTAAAAAAAATGACTATAATAGGGCTAAAATAGCACTTTCGTGCTATTCTAGCACTATTTGAGCAACACCCAGCACGTGCTACCGTACTACACATAATAAAAGTACTAAAATAGCACTTTCGTGCTACAGGCGGCAACCCTGGAAAGCATATGTGGTTAGTTGTTGACTAGAAACGAATTAAGCTCGACCTATAATTAGATATTTCTCAAGATCGTTCAGTAAATTCCATGTATATTTACATTAAAATATGCCAACGGTTAAAAATCTTAAGCTTTTGACGCTAAAATTTTGGCTTAAGCATTAGTTCCCTTCCCTAGAAAAACCTCGTGATGCCTCCCTAAAATTTGGAATACACATGGACATGCGTTCAAGAAGTATGCCATAAAAAAACCTCAACCATCATTTCCTTTCATCTCGCATGAATTATTATTGCCCTTCCAATTAATTTTACATTTATTTCTTTTTTTTGCCGTTTTTATATTAAAAAACTTTTTCCCCAACTAAAATTGTTAATTATAATTCATTTGAAACATCAATTATTATTGCCATTCCAATTAACTTTACATTTATTTCCTTTGTTCCCATTTTTATATTAAACAAACTTTTTCCCCAACTAAAATTGTTAGTTATAATTCATCTGACATTAATTATTATTGCCATTCCAATTAACTTTACATTTATTTCCTTTTTTGCCATTTTTATATTAAAAAAGCTTTGCCCCAATTAAAATTCTTAGTTACAATTCATCTAAAAAAAAAATTATTATTGCCGTTCCAATTAACTTTACATTTATTTCCTTTTTTGCCGTTTTTATATTAAAAAACCTTTTCCCCAATTAAAATTCTTAGTTACAATTCATCTAAAAAAAAAAAATTATTATTGCCGTTCCAATTAACTTTACTTTTATTTCCTTTGTTGCCATTTTTATACTAAACAAACTTTTTCCCTAACTAAAATTGTTAGTTATAATTCATCTGACATTAATTATTATTGCCATTCCAACTAACTTTACATTTATTTCCTTTTTTGCCATTTTTATATTAAAAAACCTTTTCCCCAATTAAAATTCTTAGTTACAATTCATCTAAAAAAAAATTATTATTGCCGTTCCAATAAACTTTACATTTATTTCCTTTGTTGCCATTTTTATATTAAACAAACTTTTTCCCTAACTAAAATTGTTAGTTATAATTCATCTGACATTAATTATTATTGCCATTCCAATTAACTTTACATTTATTTCCTTTTTTGCCATTTTTATATTAAAAAACCTTTTCCCCAATTAAAATTCTTAGTTACAATTCATCTAAAAAAAAATTATTATTGCCGTTCCAATTAACTTTACATTTATTTCCTTTTTTGCCATTTTTATATTAAAAAACCTTTTCCCCAACTAAAATTCTTAGTTACAATTCATCTAAAAAAAAATTATTATTGCCGTTCCAATTAACTTTACATTTATTTCCTTTGTTGCCATTTTTATATTAAACAAACTTTTTCCCTAACTAAAATTGTTAGTTATAATTCATCTGACATTAATTATTATCGCCATTCCAATTAACTTTACATTTATTTCCTTTTTTGCCATTTTTATATTAAAAAACCTTTTCCCCAATTCAAAATTCTTAGTTACAATTCATCTAAAAAAAAAATTATTATTGCCGTTCCAATTAACTTTACATTTATTTCCTTTGTTGCCATTTTTATATTAAACAAACTTTTTCCCTAACTAAAATTGTTTGTTATAATTCATCTGACATTAATTATTATTGCCATTCCGATTAACTTTACATTTATTTCCTTTTTTGCCATTTTTGTATTAAAAACCTTTTCCCCAATTAAAATTCTTAGTTAGAATTCATCTAAAAAAAAATTACAATTGCCGTTCCAATTAACTTTACATTTATTTCCTTTGTTGCCATTTTTATATTAAACAAACTTTTTCCCTAACTAAAATTGTTAGTTATAAATCATCTGACATTAATTATTATTGCCATTCCAATTAACTTTACATTTATTTCCTTTTTTGCCATTTTTATATTAAAAAACCTTTTCCCCAATTCAAATTCTTAGTTACAATTAATCTAAAAAAAAATATTATTGCCGTTCCAATTAACTTTACATTTATTTCCTTTGTTGCCATTTTTATATTAAACAAACTTTTTCCCTAACTAAAATTGTTAGTTATAATTCATCTGACATTAATTATTATTGCCATTCCAATTAACTTTACATTTATTTCCTTTTTTGCCATTTTTATATTAAAAAACCTTTTCCCCAATTAAAATTCTTAGTTACAATTCATCTAAAAAAAAAATTATTATTGCCGTTCCAATTAACTTTACATTTATTTCCTTTGTTGCCATTTTTATATTAAACAAACTTTTTCCCTAACTAAAATTGTTAGTTATAATTCATCTGACATTAATTATTATCGCCATTCCAATTAACTTTACATTTATTTCCTTTTTTGCCATTTTTATATTAAAAAACCTTTTCCCCAATTCAAAATTCTTAGTTACAATTCATCTAAAAAAAAAATTATTATTGCCGTTCCAATTAACTTTACATTTATTTCCTTTGTTGCCATTTTTATATTAAACAAACTTTTTCCCTAACTAAAATTGTTTGTTATAATTCATCTGACATTAATTATTATTGCCATTCCGATTAACTTTACATTTATTTCCTTTTTTGCCATTTTTGTATTAAAAAACCTTTTCCCCAATTAAAATTCTTAGTTAGAATTCATCTAAAAAAAAATTACAATTGCCGTTCCAATTAACTTTACATTTATTTCCTTTGTTGCCATTTTTATATTAAACAAACTTTTTCCCTAACTAAAATTGTTAGTTATAAATCATCTGACATTAATTATTATTGCCATTCCAATTAACTTTACATTTATTTCCTTTTTTGCCATTTTTATATTAAAAAACCTTTTCCCCAATTCAAATTCTTAGTTACAATTAATCTAAAAAAAAATATTATTGCCGTTCCAATTAACTTTACATTTATTTCCTTTGTTGCCATTTTTATATTAAACAAACTTTTTCCCTAACTAAAATTGTTAGTTATAATTCATCTGACATTAATTATTATTGCCATTCCAATTAACTTTACATTTATTTCCTTTTTTGCCATTTTTATATTAAAAAACCTTTTCCCCAATTAAAATTCTTAGTTACAATTCATCTAAAACAAAAAATTATTATTGCCGTTCCAATTAACTTTACATTTATTTCCTTTGTTGCCATTTTTATATTAAACAAACTTTTTCCCTAACTAAAATTGTTAGTTATAATTCATCTGACATTAATTATTATCGCCATTCCAATTAACTTTACATTTATTTCCTTTTTTGCCATTTTTATATTAAAAAACCTTTTCCCCAATTCAAAATTCTTAGTTACAATTCATCTAAAAAAAAAATTATTATTGCCGTTCCAATTAACTTTACATTTATTTCCTTTGTTGCCATTTTTATATTAAACAAACTTTTTCCCTAACTAAAATTGTTTGTTATAATTCATCTGACATTAATTATTATTGCCATTCCGATTAACTTTACATTTATTTCCTTTTTTGCCATTTTTGTATTAAAAAACCTTTTCCCCAATTAAAATTCTTAGTTAGAATTCATCTAAAAAAAAATTACAATTGCCGTTCCAATTAACTTTACATTTATTTCCTTTGTTGCCATTTTTATATTAAACAAACTTTTTCCCTAACTAAAATTGTTAGTTATAAATCATCTGACATTAATTATTATTGCCATTCCAATTAACTTTACATTTATTTCCTTTTTTGCCATTTTTATATTAAAAAACCTTTTCCCCAATTCAAATTCTTAGTTACAATTAATCTAAAAAAAAATATTATTGCCGTTCCAATTAACTTTACATTTATTTCCTTTGTTGCCATTTTTATATTAAACAAACTTTTTCCCTAACTAAAATTGTTAGTTATAATTCATCTGACATTAATTATTATTGCCATTCCAATTAACTTTACATTTATTTCCTTTTTTGCCATTTTTATATTAAAAATCCTTTTCCCCAATTAAAATTCTTAGTTACAATTCATCTAAAAAAAAAAAATATTATTGCCGTTCCAAGTAACTTTACTTTTATTTCCTTTGTTGCCATTTTTATATTAAACAAACATTTTCCCTAACTAAAATTGTTAGTTATAATTCATCTGATATTAATTATTATTGCCATTCCAATTAACTTTACATTTATTTCCTTTTTTGCCATTTTTATATTAAAAAACCTTTTCCCCAATTAAAATTCTTAGTTACAATACATCTAAAAAAAAAAATATTATTGCCGTTCCAATTAACTTTACTTTTATTTCCTTTGTTGCCATTTTTATATTAAACAAACTTTTTCCCTAACTAAAAT
This sequence comes from Artemia franciscana, assembly GCF_032884065.1. Taxonomy (NCBI): domain Eukaryota; kingdom Metazoa; phylum Arthropoda; class Branchiopoda; order Anostraca; family Artemiidae; genus Artemia; species Artemia franciscana. The sequence goes on from NC_088881.1 coordinate 30,963,124, forward strand.
TGTTAGTTATAATTCATCTGACATTAATTATTATTGCCATTCCAATTAATTTTACATTTATTTCCTTTTTTGCCATTATTATATTAAAAAACCTTTTCCTCAATTAAAATTCTTAGTTACAATTCATCTAAAAAAAAAAATTATTATTGCCGTTCCAATTAACTTTACATTTATTTTCTTTGTTGCCATTTTTATATTAAACAAACTTTTTCCCCAACTAAAATTGTCAGTTATAATTCACCTGACATTAATTATTATTGCCATTCCAATTAACTTTACATTTATTTCCTTTTTTGCCATTTTTATATTAAAAAACCTTTTCCCCAATTAAAATTCTTAGTTACAATTCATCTAAAAAAAAAAAATTATTATTGCCGTTCCAATTAACTTTACATTTATTTCCTTTGTTGCCATTTTTATATTAAACAAACTTTTTCCCTAACTAAAATTGTTAGTTATAATTCATCTGACATTAATTATTATTGCCATTCCAATTAATTTTACATTTATTTCCTTTTTTGCCATTATTATATTAAAAAACCTTTTCCCCAATTAAAATTCTTAGTTACAATTCATCTAAAAAAAAAAATTATTATTGCCGTTCCAGTTAACTTTACATTTATTTCCTTTGTTGCCATTTTTATATTAAACAAACTTTTTCCCTAACTAAAATTGTTAGTTATAATTCATCTGACATTAATTATTATTGCCATTCCAATTAACTTTACATTTATTTCCTTTTTTGCCATTTTTATATTAAAAAACCTTTTCCCCAATTAAAATTCTTAGTTACAATTCATCTAAAAAAAAAAATTATTATTGCCGTTCCAATTAACTTTACATTTATTTCCTTTGTTGCTATTTTTATATTAAACAAAACTTTTTCCCTGACTAAAATTGTTAGCTATAGTTCATCTGACATTAATCATTATTGAGGTTCCAATTAATTTTACATTTATTTCCTTTGTTGCCGTTTTCGTATTAAAAAAAAAACTCTTCCCCAATTCAAATTGTTAGCTAAAATTCAATTATGACGTACTCAATCTTATCCCAGTTACTCATTGGCGCATCAACTCTCAAATTTAACGAAAAAATTCTAATACATACGTAGTTTTAAATAATTTGAAGGGACTCAAGCCCCCTCTCGACAAGTGACTGGCTAGGAAAGATGGTTGGAAGGTTAGCAGATTGTCAAAATTCGTCCTTTTCGGCAATCCATCTAGGGCCAAACGAAAAGCATTTCGCCCCCCAATGGAGGAGAAATAGTAGTGAGCAAGCATTTAAAGGAAATCGTGACTTCTTGGGGGGTGTAAAGAGGGAAGCTGAATACATTCGTTTGGAGAAGCGTGCAAAGCTGTGTTAGCCCCAGGCGGCTTGGTACTGCAGTTAGTTGTTAGGAGTAATAGTATTAGCAGTACAATATCTTTAGGGGGGATCGGTAGGTATTTCCAAAGGGTGATGCTCTGAAAGTTACGTGTGTTTAAGCAGAAAAGCCAGGATTTCTATGCTTTTTAATGTATTTTTCACAAAAATTTTATGGTGGGAGTAATTCGGACTTATTGGAAGGAGATATTTCCAAAACTTCACCTAAGCTGCCCGGGTAGACTAGTGACCAAGGACATGACCAGAATTTTCGTTCCGGGAGGGGAATACAAAAAAAATTACGAAACGTATCAAAATTTGTTTATATTCATTTTGTTACTTTTTTACTAGCCAGGCAATAAGTTCGGGGGAGTGGGTTCAAACTTGATACCCCACTAGATGCGGCATTGCCGGTGTCATTTGTAATTTTAACTTTTTGTCAGTGTCATTTGCAAATTCGGTCAAAACAGATCTTGTTGGCAATTAGATAAAAAGATAACAAGTTTTCTCAACCAAAAGTTAGAAGAAACATTAAAAATTAAAACGAACGGAAATTATTCCGTATATGAGAAAGGCTGCCCCTTCCCTAAGCCTCACTTTTCCGCTAAAATCTGAAATTTCTTTCAAAGTGCATCTGACTCAAATTCAATGACTCTTGTGTTTGAGCTGTCTTTCTTAAGGAGTTATGACAAGAAGCCAAGCTTTCGCGTAAAGAGCATGGGATGGGGGAGGGGCAGCCTCCATCGTATTCAGAATAATTTCTGTTCGTTTTAAGTTTTAATGCTGCTCTTTTATTGACTGTTTTTGAAATTACTGCCATGAAAATGTTGCTTATTGAAAAATACTATTGTAGTTGTCATAAAAAAACAGTCAGATTTAAAAATAGAATTTTAAAAACATTAAAAAATAAAGTTTCGCACAGAAGAATTTAAAACACTATTTTGATAAAAATTAAGCAATCTATACACATTTCAACATTTAATGATTGGCATCAAGGGCTATCACGGGAAAGGACATAATGCCGCCCCACTTAAAAAAAGAAGTTTTTTTAGTGGAAGACTGTTTTAGTGGAAATACAATTGACATTTTTCTAATTTATTATTTATTTTATTTAAGAATTAACGACGCTTCTTGACTACTAAGGTCCCTGCGTCGGCCCTGCAGTGCATTCCAGCAGCGTGATTCGATCTCTGGGTCCCGTATTACCAAGCTAAGGTCAAATCCACTGCGCCACCACAGGAAACATTCAAATTCACCGCTGGAATTTTAGAGGAACGTTTCCTCTAAAGAATGTCTACTTTTTCCTGTCATTTGGCGTCAATTTCAAAAGTAAACTGAGTCGGCACAATAAGACATTGGAATCCACTAATTAGAAAACAATAATGTGGTTTAAAAAAAGTATATTGGGGAGTTTCTAACAAAAATCGGCAGCAATTTTATATGGTCATTAATACCTTCTACCCAGTTTGGTTAGTATTTTCACGCAAATTTTCTGGAAACCCTTACCATTAGCTGGCTTTCCATTGGGCGTGCCAAAGACAGTATTAAACGTAGAGTCACTTACAAACTGAGAGCTTAAATTGTTTAAGCAATGACCTAAAATTAGCACCAACCGTCATTAGCATGCATACCCGAACATGGGAAGAAAAAAAAGGTAGCACAGGAAGAAATAAATAAATAAATAAATAAATATATATATATATATATATATATATATATATATATATATATATATATATATATATATATCTATATATATAAAAATAAGTTGTCTGTCTGTCTGTGGATGGATCAGGTGACGTCACCTGAAAAAACTGGATCAGGTGACGTCAAAACTGAAAAAACTAAAAAAAGGCAAAAACTACAAAAAAAACTAAAAACTAATAAAAAAAATAAAAAAGCTAAAAAACTAAAAAAACTAAAAAAAGGCAAAAACTACAAAAAAAAGTAAAAACTAATAAAAAGCTAAAAAACTAAAAAAACTAAAAAAAGGCAAAAACTACAAAAAAAACTAAAAACTAATAAAAAAAATAAAAAAGCTAAAAAACTAAAAAAACTAAAAAAACTAAAAAAAGGTAAAAAACTAAAAAAACTAAAAACTAAAAAAAACTAAAAAAAAAGGAAAAAACTGAAAAATAAGCTAAAATAAAGGTAAAAACCAATAAAAAACTAAAAAAAAAGCTGAAAAAACTAAAAAAAGGCAAAAACTACAAAAAAAAAACTAAAAACTAATAAAAAAAGTAAAAAAGCTAAAAAACTAAAAAAACTAAAAAAACTAAAAAAAGGTAAAAAACTAAAAAAAATAAAAAATAAAAAAAACTAAAAAAAAGGAAAAAACTGAAAAATAAGCTAAAATAAAGGTAAAAACCAATAAAAAACTAAAAAGAAAAAAAGGAAAAAACTAAAAAAAATTTTCATCTAAAAAACTAAAAAAAACTAAAAAAGGTAAAAACTAAAAGAACTAAAAAAGAAAAAAATAAATGACGAAACTCAAAGAGAAAGCGACCAGGACAAAAGGAATGTTCGATTAGCAATCAACAAAGCACCGGGACACAGGGAGTATAAATGACGACCAGGACATAAGTAAAAAAAAAAACTATCTATATATATAAAAATAAGTTGTCTGTGGATCTGTGGATCGTGGATCAGGTGACGTCACCTGAAAAAACTGGATCAGGTGACGTCAAAACTGAAAAAACTAAAAAAAGGCAAAAACTACAAAAAAAACTAAAAACTAATAAAAAAAATAAAAAAGCTAAAAAACTAAAAAAACTAAAAAAAGGCAAAAACTACAAAAAAAACTAAAAACTAATAAAAAAGCTAAAAAACTAAAAAAACTAAAAAAAAGGCAAAAACTACAAAAAAAACTAAAAACTAATAAAAAAAATAAAAAAACTAAAAAAAGGTAAAAAACTAAAAAAACTAAAAACTAAAAAAAACTAAAAAAAAGGAAAAAACTGAAAAATAAGCTAAAATAAAGGTAAAAACCAATAAAAAACTAAAAAAAAAACTGAAAAAACTAAAAAAAGGCAAAAACTACAAAAAAACTAAAAACTAATAAAAAAAGTAAAAAAGCTAAAAAACTAAAAAACTAAAAAAACTAAAAAAACTAAAAAAAGGTAAAAAACTAAAAAAAATAAAAAAAAACTAAAAAAAAAGGAAAAAACTGAAAAATAAGCTAACATAAAGGTAAAAACCAATAAAAAACTAAAAAGAAAAAAAGGAAAAAACTAAAAAAAATTTTCATCTAAAAAACTAAAAAAAACTAAAAAAGGTAAAAACTAAAAGAACTAAAAAAGAAAAAAATAAATGACGACACTCAAAGAGAAAGCGACCAGGACAAAAGGAATGTTCGATTAGCAATCAACAAAGCACCGGGACACAGGGAGTATAAATGACGACCAGGACATAAGTAAAAAAAAAAATTAACGGGACACAGGGAATATAAATGACGACCGGGACACAGGGACACAACTACAACGGGGACACCGGGGGAAACAGGGGGATATAAATGACGACCGGGACAAAAAAACTAAAAAGAAAAAAAAACTAAAAACTAATAAAAAAACTAAAAAATCTAAAAATCTAAATAAGCTAAAAAAGAAAAAAAAAGGAAAAAAATAAAGGAGAAAAACAAAACTAAAAAACGAATGTATATACAGACCAGGACACCGGGATACAAATGACGACCGGGACACAGGGAATATAAATGACGACCGGGACACAGGGACACAACTACAACGGGGACACCGGGGGAAACAGGGGGATGTAAATGACGACCGGGACACCGGGACAGGGAATGGTCGATTAGCAATCACCATCAACAAAGCTCAAGGGCAATCATTAGAATCATGAGGTATAGATCTGAATACAGATTGTTTTCCCATGGACCATTATATGTTGCATGTTCAAGAGTCGGTAAACCTGACAATCTATTTATATGCAAAGACAATGGGACAGCAAAGAATGTTGTATATTCGCAAGTTTTACGTAGTTAAAACCATATATATATATATATATATATATATATATATATATATATATATATATATATATATATATATATATATATATCTATCTATCTATATTCACAGGTGGGACATAGGGACACAACTACAATGGCGCGTAACTATTATGGCGCGTAACGACTTACGCGCGCGGGGGGGCTTGGGGGGGCGCGAAGCGCCCCCACCAACTAGGTGTTGGGGTGGCGCGAAGCGCCACCCCAACAGCTAGTATATATATAAATAAATATATATATACATATATATACATATATATATATGCCATAATTGTAAATTTTCAAAGAAGTAGAGGAAAAAGCTTCACTACTTTTTATTTTCCGTCCGATAATGGTAAAACAAAAACGGATTGATATGTATTTATCTTATATACCGATCCGTTTTTGTTTTATGGTTATCGGAGGGGAAATAAAAAAGTTGTGAGATTTTTTTTCTGCTCTTCTGGAAATTCACAACTATGAAGATACGCCCTCTTGATACCCGACTGACGATATATACAAAGAATGTCCAAAATCTTTTATTTGTCTAAAAAAAAAAAAAAAAAAAAAAAAAAAAAAAAAAAAAAAAAAAAAAAAAAAAAAAAAAAAAAAAAAAAAAACAAAAACATTGGTGTATGTCCAAAATATTTGCTAAATATCCTTATTTCTGAAATTTACAGGAGAATGTCGACGTTCACGATGCACTAATGGTGAACGTTGAGCATTTCCGATATTTCTATTTTCTTCTCCGTAATTCAGTCGCGGTACATTTTTCGATACTCTTTTAGGGAGCAATGATTAAAAACGTAAAACACACAGTACATTTTTAATGAGAAAAGAAAATAATAGTAATAAAAATTTCACATAGCGTAAATTTTAGATTTGAGTTGATTGCTGAATTCTCTACCATTATCCGATTGCAATATAGCTGGAGCACCCAATATTAAAAATATTGAAAGAATGTGAAATCTACTAACTTCTGTGATTCAAATCTTATTTTTTAAAACAACTTAAATTATTATGGCAATTTGAATTACAAAAAGTGCATTTGTTTTTACAAGTGCATTTGTTTGTAGAACAATTCCTTTTTCAATAACGGTGTCCAAGTGTCCAATGATGACAGTGTCCAATGTCAATGTAAATGATAGTTTCAAGCGTCCAATGATGACAGTGTCCAATGTCAATGTCAATGACAGTGTCAAGTGTCCAAAGCCATGCCCAATGCTTCTCAAATTAGCTGCAGCTGCTTCAACGAAACTTCTTGAAAATCAATCCCGCCCATAGAAAGTATTTTTTCATTACAAATTACTAATTAATTACTTGTGTAAATCTACTTGAGGGCACCATTTTTATTTGCATGTTTATAGAAGTAGGAGTTTTCTATTCCAACAACAACTGCTAGAACACTTAGGTTATTTTATTAGAGACAAGGATTGGTTTTTAAGGAATTGGGGATTTTTTCCTCTCTTTTGGACATTCAGTAGAGTATATCTGTGATTATTGGCATACACTAGTGAGGGTCTGAATGCAAAAGAATGAAATAAAATATGGATACTTGTGTGATATACACCCGACCTAATACCCTCATGTAAGTAGAACCTGTTTCTCTGACGCTCAATCCTAATGAAATTTATCTAAGTATGATAAAATATAACCCTTTAGGAGCAAATTTGGGCTGTAGTTGCATATTAGGGGGAGGGGTGGTAAAGTAAAGCGGGTCTGCATGCCTAATGTGTTCGGTACAATTATCCTGCATTTATGAAGTAAGAATTGTTTTTTAACTTCACAGTGTCCAAATACTTTACCCCCCCCCCCACTAATGTGCAAATATATAGCACAAAATCTATTCTGCCACTTCTCTTTGTCTTATATCATCCTAAACTGAAAGAAACTAACGAAAAAAACCGGTTCTACAATGTGTCAATGAATGAACAAATTGAGTGGCCGGGGGTATATGATACAAGTACGAAAATATTTGAGCTTTCAGTAACGTATTTGGTGTTTGATGCCATTCGCTGTTGAAATTCGACAATCATAACTTTTGAACATTAACAGTAACATATACGATTTCAACTGAGTTTTAGATAGTTTGGCATACACTACCCACATCAAATCCGTGCAGGCTTTGCCTGCACAAGAAGGGGAAGTACATCTCCAAACGCAGGAAGTGCATCTCCCTTGCACTTTCTTTAGGAGTTCTGATGCCTCTCTGGCTAATTTTGTGGATGAAGTCCTTATATATTAACAGAGAAGTGTCAAGAATTGAAGCAAATTTTGTAAGTCTAAGTATACCCGTATAATTATACATAATTTTTAAAACTACATATTAACAAAATTTTATAATAATAATTTTATGATATACAAACAATATTAAGTATAATACAAGAGGTACTCTGATTGCTCCTTAAATGTCCAACTAGGTGAGGAATACTAGGTAAACACATTTTGAATGTCTGCCAACATTGGTCAAAATTATAGATCTCGGTAACTAGTGTGTAATGTAGTTTGCCCGTTTTGCCTTTTTTGACCGGCATTTTTTGGACTGGTCTCTATTTTTACTTTTGTTGCCTGTTTGCCGGTTTTTCCCCTTTTTGCCTTTGTAGTCTGTCATCTTTTAGCCTGGTCTCTTTTTTTGCTGCCCTTTTGCCGGTTTTTGGCCGTTTTTTCTATGTTGTCCGTATTTTTTTGGCCTGATCTCTATTTTTGCCTTTTGTTGCCCGTTAGCCAAATTTGTTGGTTTTGCCTTTGTTGTCCGGTATTTTTTCGGCCTGGTCTCCATTTTTGTCTTTGTTGCCCACTTGCCAGTTTTTGCCGGTTTTTGCCCGTTTTACCTTTGTTGTTGGGCATTTTTCGTCATGGTCTCTATTTTTGTCTTTGTTGCCCATTTTGCCTTTGTTGTCCAGCATTTTGTGCCTTTGTCTCTAACTTTGCCTATTTCTAAACATTCCAAGCTGCTTCTATGAGTAAGCAAAAATTTGCTTCGACTATCCCTCTGGACTAGTAATAATTACTCGTCCTTTATATGTAATTGTTAATTCTTGATTCATCATCCAAAAACGAAATGAGAGGCAGCGAATTCAGTTTGCTGATGAGAACACCTTCGAAACTATTCATTTCTGATTATATTTATTTCTTTAAGATTGATTGTACTGCTTTTTGTTTCTTGTTTTTTTTTTTACTGGTTACTCCATCAGACCCGCATTTTTCCATTATACATTAATAGATTTTACTTATTATGTGTTTGACTATATCTTAATAAATATATACCTAAAATATTTACAATTGATTTAAGCAAGATGTGATAAATTATTTAATCGTTATTAAGCAGGTAAGAATCAAAAGGGGCATAAAAGAGGAGTTCAATAAGTAAGAAGGAGTTCATGAAGAAAACTGCACAATTTCATGGCCTATTTTCGTTTTTATAAAGAATGTTCCTCTAATAGAGATGAGAGAACAAACACATAATAGCCTAGGTATCTATTAACCTCTATTGGGTTAACAATGTTAAAAAGGTTAACACCACCCTAGCTCACTACTATGAAATGCATCAAAGAATCAGAAGCGTGGGGTGAACCGGAATCAGGAACATTCGGTGTTGTTCCGTCACCTAACAGTCAACCATTAAATTTGTTTAGCAATAAATAAATGACTGGGATGGTGCACTGGATTCAGGATCCTTTGTCTGAGAGGGTGAGGGTTCGAATCCTAGTGTACCCAATTATTTAGTTTGGGACTGGGGTCAGTGGCATGACTCTGTAAGCTAAGCCAGAATCGAACCAGCTCTAAATGGGAACCTGGAGAGATCTGGGGAAGGTAAAAAGGTAAGGTATGCGAAATCACAGGATGGTTGGCCCCAAACCCCCATTGCACTTCCTGGCTGAAGGGCCAAGAAACGGAAATCAGCACCGCCAGTAGAGACTGTAAATTCTAATGCCGTATTCTTTAATAAATAAAAGAACTTACCATTAGGCTGCACTACTGCAGTCTGTGCAGAAAAGAATTGCTGCTGCTGCGAAGTGACAGAGTTGGAAGAGCTCCAATTTATTCCTCCTGTCATAGGCATCGGTGGAATGGGAGGAGCTTGTTGTGGAAGAGTAGTTGCCTGAGTCGATCCAAACGGATTTGCTCCAAGTGATAACAGATCATCAAGGCTTTTTGTAGAATTTGACGCCTGAAAATAATAAAGTCGGACTCGATTCATTTTTAATTCATTCGTTTATTAGTGCAAAAAGATAGCAAAAATGCATTACAATTAAGCTAAAGTAGTTGATTTGGCTATTGTAGGAGGGTGGGAGGGCCTGTGTTTGAGTACTTTTGGCAACAATACGAAGTTGACACTACTATTACTGACAACACACTGCAGCACCAAGCCGTATGAGGCCAACACAAGTAAGCATGCTCCTCCTCATCTCAACCTGTTCAAAGTTTTCCCCTTTTACATCCTCCCAAGAAGTTGCCGTTCCCCTCGAATTTTTCCTAATGATATCCTCCCACCCCATCCAGGGGCAGCTTGCTTTTCGTTTGGTCCTTGACGGCTGTCCAACAAGAAGTATATTGGGCAGTCTGTCGTCGTTCATCATACGAACAGATGAACATCTGCGCAAAATCGTGACATAATAGTTTTAAGAGAGAATATTATACCCGTATTCTCTATTTGTTAAATATATTATTCATGGAATTATTCAAGACTCCTTCTAAACGATAATGGTGATTTTTTTTATGTCCATGCCTTCTTCTTTATTTGTATAACGATGCTACAGGTCAGCATCACGTTTATTCAATTTTTAAGTTAAATCCAAACATTCCAGAAGTTATGTATGTCTACGCTGTTTTTTTGGAAGAGAAATAATATTGTATCTTTCTGTTAAATATAGAAAGCACATCAACCGAGATAAAGTAAGCAGGGGCAATATTAAGGGGGGAAAGTTATTCTATACCTTTCTGTGGAGTTTCGCGGAGGTAAGAATAGGAATTTTGTCAAGGCAGAACGAGGGAGGCAAGTTCTGAGAATACAACATGACTAAGCGAAAGTGAATTTGTTCGGGGCTTGTGGCCTTGTGGCTCACTGTTGGTGAAACATATGCAAATTTTGTTCGCCTTTCCCCAAGGGTAACCCAAATGGCTCTGTGAAGAAGAGATACTACAGACCTCGTCCTTATTAAAGAAATTATAATTTACAGATTCACTAGCATCAATAGACTTACGGAACCGAGAATTGAGGAAGCACATTGGCTTGTTTGTTGCAAAAGCTTTTATTCTGAAATTAAAAATGTCTATAACGTTTTAAGGATATCTAGTTTATCCCCCCACCTCAAAACAAAGCTTATTATTCTAATTAAACCGCCATAATTTCAGGAATCATTTTTAAGGAATTAGGACAAAAAGTATAGCTTTAGCGTAAAGAGCAAGGCCTCGTGGAAGGGGAAACTCCTTTTATATACGTAATAATTTCTGGCCGTTTTAAGTTTTGATGTTGCTCCTTACTTTCAGTTGAAAAAGATATTTTTTTTAAATTTAATTTCTGATCGTTTTTAATAATACCGAAACATCCAGGTCTCTCTGCATGAAAAATTCCAGCACTTGTGTATTATACGCCACTCACTCAAGCTTACGATGTGTAAATTCGAGAACAAACATTTTTCTTTATTAGTTTATTCGTTATTTTAAAAACAAACGTGCGCTAAGATATGCACATTAGATTGGGAGGGGTAAGGTACAGCGGGTCTGCATGCAAAATGAGTTAGGTATAATTATCCTGCATATTATGAAGTATTGTTTTCCGACTTCAAACTGTCCGAATACTTTACCCCCCCCCCCCCCCATGTGCAAATATATAGCCCAAATTATATATTTCCCATACTTTCTGTCACTTGTCTTTGTCTTGTCTCGCGCTAAGCTGAATTAAACTAACGATGAAACCCTGTTTGTTCTCGAGTTTACACAGCGTAAACTTGAGTGAGCGGCGCGTAATACACAAGCATCAAAATTCCTTCCCCATACGGAAATTAAAAAAAAAACTCAAATTAAATGTTTTCTGGGGGTATTTTCCGGAGGGGGGAAGGTATTTTGCGCGAGGGGGGAAATAATTCAGTCGAATTGAGTTTTGAAAGAATAAAACTTTATTTAAAAAAATACAACAAATTGAACCATTTTACAAGTAGCCATCCAAGAAGAGACAGAGCTCTTCAGAAAGACAGCTACAACAATTATCAATATCCGTAAAATAGATTGAATAGATCTAATAAAAAAATAATCAAAATCAACATTTCTTATAAAAAAAATTGGGCCACACAAACAATAGTTTCCGCATCCTCCTGTCTCAAAAACACCTCTTCGCCCTATTTTGAAATTGCTGTAACTGTTTAGTGTAAATTGCTGTAAGCTATAACTGTAACTGTTTAGTCGCCTTACTACTCGTCAGAAACATGTTCTTAAAACTCGCTTCCAAAGTTATATAAAGGCAGGGATAACTTTAGGGGCATAATTGCTACTAATAATAATTGATAATTTATAAATTCTTAATAAATTATTAGAATAAAAATAAATTAAAGACTAAAATAACTGAACAATCACAATTATTTTAAATTAAAATAATAATTAAATAGATTACATAATAAATTAAAATAATTAAAACATAGAATTATTAATTAATTAATTAATTCAAAATAATATTATTAATAATTGAAAATTTTGCAAAATTTGGCACGAAAATTTTTGTGGGATACAATGGGGGGGGAGAGGGGCAAATATCTAAATTTTTCCCAAGGCACAAAAGAGGCCGATGACCTTGCTCTTGTCTCAGATTCACCATCGAAGCTCACAGAAGCCCTACAGATCCTTGAAGCTGATGAGACAACAATTAAGACAACAACTGTATAACACTAGCACAAAGGGGCGTAATTTCGTCAACATCCTGGGGAGGGGGCAAAGTTGGAGTCGATTTTTTCCAAGTCACTGAAAAGGACTTAGTGAAAAATAAAATGAGCCACACAGTACCATAAAAGCAAACGTATGCTAAAGAAAAGTGTTCTGTTTCTGTTGATGCTTGAATTATGTGGGCCTATCTTTGCAAGATTTTTTAAGACGCTAAATTTCAGCATTAATATTGAAACTCCATAGCAAAATACGCTTCTGTAGCAAAATCTACCTATATTATTCAAAAATCAGTTATAAATTCCCCAGATGTTAGCATCAGTGCAGGATCAGTAGATGTAAATCATATTAAGTTCCTTATCCGTCATACCATTGCTTCACCTACCCGTGATCTCCATATAAGTCAATCAACAACAGAAATGATACAATTATATTGACTCTCATGTCCACACAGGACTCATCACAACACATGACCCATGACATCAAATATCCCCATGTCTCATGACTCACTTTCTAATGTCCCTTGAGTGTCTATTTCAGTATATATGGTGGTCAGCTCTGCACTTTGACTCCCAGGTCTCAGATATGGTCTCTTTTTAATCTTATATGTTATTTGGCAATTGATCCTTTTTTTTTTGCTTATATTTTTTTTTATCCCCCTTGTATCCCTGGCCACAGAACCTTTCGAGGGGGAATAAGAGAATTGTGATTCCAACATGTATTTAAAAATAAAACTTTGAATTCTGAACTTCAAGCAAATATTAGCCTCTACTAAGGGTACCAGCACCGTTGGAAATTGAACAATATCATCTTACAAATTTGAACTCCTTAGTCTCTTATAATTATTACTAATTAGTTACTAACTAATAAAATATTAATTAATTACGTAAATTACTTTAAATTTCTTGCAATTTTAACTTGTGATTTCACCAGTGAAAAGCTTGTGATCGTCCTCTCGCTGGTGCTGTTTTGAAGAAAGAACAGATATCTAAGCGTGATAATAAAAAAATGTTATTCGTAATCACTTGATTGCGTGTTTTTTTATTTGTATTTTTACGGCACCAGATACATGAAGTGCCGCTATTCAAATGCCGCTTTTCTGATGTACCGCTATTCAATTACCTCGTTTTGAAACCTCGAGACTTTAAATGTACATTGAACTTTCTTTTGAAGAAGTCAACAGAAGGATTTGCAGGAATATCAGCCCCGGGAAGACTGTTCCAGATAGAAGTGCAACGCCAGGTGAAGCTGCTCCTAAAGTACTCAGTTCTATGTTAAGTAGACTGCGTTAAGTAGACCTATGCTACAAAGCTTCTCGGGAGAATGAAGTTAGTAGTGAAAAGGGTAGACCCATCACTCGTTTGAGTTTGAGGTTACTGGCTAAGATCATTTTCACCAAAGCACATTTGACATTCTAATGATGTGATCAAATGAGTATCGTTTCTGGCCATACACATATAGTACTTCATAACCAAGAAGACGTGGAGAAAATTTAAGATCTGGCACACTCAGTTATTTGGATAAAATTATTATTCTAATTTTTTCTCCCACATAAAGTAAAAATTAAATACTTAATAAGTAGACGTTGTTGTAAACACACGAATGTAAAAGACCAGGGAAATAAAAAAAAATTCTTACACTCAAAAGCAAGTGAAACTTTCACAAACAATTAACTAAGAGAGGAAACGGATAGGAAATGGAGTGGTTGTTATTCAAGTTTGTGTCTTCTAATCCCACAGACTAAACAACCTTGACTTATTCTTATTTTAACAAGGGATAATATGTAAATACTTTTTCATAAAATTTATCCAGACATTAAAACAAACCAAACAGACTAACTATCAGCAGCAGATGACAAACCTAAATAAATTGCACAAAAATAACCAAAGATCCTACATTTACTAGAATCTTAAAATCCTACGAATCCCAAATACTAAAATCCTAAAGAAAAACCAAAATCATATCCAATTCCTAAAAAATAACCAGAAATCCTCTATAGATAATTAAAATGCTAAATCTAAGGGAAAACATAATGATGTATCTTACATATGTTACGCCTGTAAAGTCATTTGTCATGATAATGTCATTATGAGTACACTGGGAGTGGAGGAAGAGCGTGCAAAGCTACGCTGGTTAAAAGTGGCATAGTGCTGAAATGAGATTTAGAATTGGCAGTAGTAATGTACTGTCACTATATAAATTAAATGATGTCGTAACATTATGTGGTCTTTGAGAAGATAGGAAAATGCCCTTGAAACATTAAAAGATGCCCTTGAAACATTGAAATACCCCACTGCCCTAGAAAAATTTGAAGCTTTGTGAGTTAAACGATTTGTATCTCCTAAGTATTGTGACGCAGGCTAAAGTGTGTCAAGGCAAGCTATTTTGACCTTTCTGAAGAACATCCATGTTCATTCACCGCTAGTTAACATCCACCAAACAAAAGCTAAAGTTCAAACACACCAATTTGGGACCAAGTTGGGACCAAAGTTGGGACCAAAGTTGGGACCAAATTTGGTCCAAACAAGTGACACTGTGGTAAATCTTGTTGACATGAAAAAATGAAAAAATTTTTGAAAAAATTTGAAAAAAAACACATGAAAAATGAAAAATTTAAATATGAAAAAAAAGGAATTCTTACACACTGGACAGACACATAATGTTAGCCACATGGTTATTCTACGTGATCACGATCGTATGAAAATGTTCAGACATGGGCGATCATGCGTAAAGAATAAGAGTTTATACGTTAAACTAACAAACTCTGGCGTAGAAGTAAATTGATAAATAGCTGACCTGGGTAATGGGTTGAGAGGTCATGGCACTGATAGGCGGCTCTTCTAAACTGAATAAGTCGATAATAGCAGAATTTGAGGACGTCGTGGTTACAGAAGCTGAAGGGGCAGTTTGGGGTGCTGAATTTGTAGGAGAACTCAGAAATGGATTCGTGCTTTTCTAAAAAAAAAAGGAAAAATTATTACAAAATATATTATGTAATATTTTGCATAAATAAAACGTTATTTCTCAGGTATGTTTCAGGTCGAGCATTGATTTCACTAATGAAAGAAATTTTACAATAAGAGAAATGCCCAATAAATCAATGAACAATAAGAGTAATAACAACACAAACACTATATTCACAAAGTACTGAAAGAACATCATAAAATCTCATTTCCCTATATTCCCATTAAATTGTGTCTGAAGGTGTACATCTTCAAAACCTCGGTTTGGTTTGTAAGTCTTCATGAGACTATTTTCGGCAAGCCTAGATAAGGAATATCAACAAAGAAGTTTATGCCACTATATATAATAGACGGTTTTGGTTTATTTGCAAAGGTTTAGATATTTATTAGCCAATCAGTAAGTTCTGCCAGCCCTGGAGCAGCGGTTCTTCTCAGTGGCATCCATGGTTCAGTGGCAGTGAAAGTTTGTGTTACCTGGCACAAGGAGTGACTCGTTCATATAAAGTATAAATAGGATGTGGCCTGTGGAAAGTAAAGAAACTTCATAGAAACTTCAAAAAGGGCTCATTCAATAAGAAATTGAAAGAGCTCGTGCCCTTTTTAATAATCAAAAGTGATTGGAGGGCAATAAACACCCCTTCCGCACCCACCATTTTCCCAAACACATCCAATCAAAATTTGAGATTGCCATTTTGTTCAACGTAGTTGATAAGGTCCAGAAATTATGTCTTAGAGGATTCAAACCCCACTACACCCTCCCCCCAGAGCCTTTAGGACAAGGGTTCTAAGTTATGCCCTGAGGGCATATAAGGTTTATACATAAAGGGTGATCGAAAAAACTTCGGGGTCATTGGATTTTTAATCATAAGTTTTAGTGCTTTTTTTAGATTCAGATTGATGGGGCGGGTGGATACCCCCCCCCCCAAACACCTCATATTTTCCCGCAATGCATCTGATAGAAATTTTGAGAAGACTATTTGTTATCGTAGAAACTTTGAAAAGGCTCGCTCGATTGGAAATTAGAAGGACTAGTGCCCTCTTTAATAGTCAAAAGTGACTGGAGAGCAACTAACCACCCTCCCACGACAACAACTTCCACAAACGCATCCAATCAAAATTCTGTAATATCCAGTTTGTTTAACAGAGTTGAAAGGTCCGAAAAATTATGTCTTTGAGGATGACAAACCCAGAGCCATCAGGGCAAGGGTTGTAAGTTATGATGGTATTAACTTAGGAGGGCGCTCATTGGATTAGTTATTAGAAGTTCTAGTGCCCTTTTTAAGATTCAGAGTCATCGGAGGGTGAATACTACCCCCTCAAATCTCTTAGTTTCTCGAAATGCATCAGACAGAAATTTTGAGATGGTCATTTGTTGTAGTAAAAACTTCAAAAATAGCTCACTCAATTGGAGATTGAAAGAACAAGTGCCTTGCTTAATAGTCGAGTGATAGGAGGGCAACTAACCCCCCAACAACGCCCACCAATGAACAGTTTTTCAAAACAGTCCCAGCTGAGGTAAGGATACTGGGACTGTTTTGAAAAACCGTTCATTTTAGTTTTATTGATAAAATCAATAAAACTAAAATGAACAGTTTTTCAAAACAGTCCCAGCTGAGGTAAGGATACTGGGACTGTTTTGAAAAACTGTTCATTTTAGTTTTATCGATTTTATCCTCTTGTAAGTTGTTTTTTCTTAGTTGTATTGCTGAGGACGGCCCTTGGACATGGGACCGAAACATTCATTCTAATTTGTTTCCCTTAAAAAAAATTCCCCATTGTTCTTCTTGTTTTTGGTGTTTGTGATGGAAAGACAGCGTAGTCTTCGTCGTTATTTACATCACTTACTTCAGTTTTTTTTCAATTTTTTTAATATATTTTTCATATTTTGAATAGCTTTTCATTTTAAATTTAAATTCGATTAAATTTTGGAAGCGGTAGAAGTAAATATTCTAAAATGTCGGATACAGAGAATATAAAAAAAAAAGAATAGAAGAACTGAATATTTAGACAGAAACACTCATAGTCTGACGCAAGAGTCGAACTTATACATTGGTACCTACTACTAACAGCATCTTATAGCAACAAGCTGCCTGAAGCGTATCAGCACACTCTGTATCATCATCGCGAACATTTGCCGATTTTTTTTAATTTAGCAAATTCCGAGTTGACTTGTAAGTAAAAACCTTGAAAACTCACCCTGAACATTTCCATTGCTGCTTCTTCTTCAGCTATAACTTTTCTTTTAGTTGTCTCGTCTAGAGCTACTCCATTTCCGTTGGCGCTTAAAAAATCACGTGATGAATTACTATTAGTTGCAGCATTGCCAAATGATGAACTAGTTGAATCAAATGTTCCAATAGCAGTAGATATTGTACTCCTTCAAAAATAAAAAGCAGCATGCAGGGGACAAAATAAAAAGCCAACAAAAAAAGAAAGCATAAAAAAAACATAATAATAACTAGCATCGCAAAAGAAAGTCAAGAAAAATTGATAAGAAATAATATTTGAAGATAAATTACAATACTGACAAACTTGGTACTTGATTAAAATACATAAAAAGGGGAAAAGCCTGAAGTAGCGTGGGGTTTGATACAATTATTAGCAAACTACAATTGCTACTATCAATACAAATCTTAGGCTTGTGAAGAGGGGGGGGGGATGGTTCTATCTACTTTATTCTTGAAAAGAAGATCAACACTTCATTGCAAAATAACGAGAATTCCAACGTCAAAGGGTGTTAAATGATGAGAATGTCAAATGGACATAGAATTTCGATATCTTGAATAAACAGTAAATAAAAAAAAAGTGTAGGCTAAAGACTAAATACAGATTGCGAAGTTCAAGTTCTAAGAAGTTCGGTGATAACGTCATTCGGTAGAGCGTAAATTCGGTATGAAAGTGACTTATGGATCCGGTAAGAACGGATTGAAATCATAGCTTCTAGGACCGCACTATTAAAAGAATAAAATAATACAAATTAAACGCGTTCAAACAAAAGTAATCTACTTGAAATATCGAAAAGCTTAAGATATTAATTGAATGGATCTACTCAGATTGAATGAAATCCCCTCGTTTACAAGTTCTGTTAACTGATATCGAATTCTAAGCTATAGAGACATGCAACACAGCAGATATTAGTTTATTTTCTGTGTTTAGTGAAACTAACGTAGTAATATTGTCTGGTTTATTTGTGTGAAGTCATTCATATTTGTGTTGAAGATATTAATTTATTTAAGATATTAAAATATTAATTTATTTTCTGTGTTTGGTGAAACTAACGTAGTAATATTGTCTGGTTTATTTGTGTGAAGTCATTCATATTTGTGTTGAAGATATTAATTTATTTAAGATATTAAAATATTAATTTATTTTCTGTGTTTGGTGAAACTAACGTAGTAATATTGTCTGATTTATTTGTGTGAAGTCATTCATATTTGTGTGAAGTCATTCATATAAAGTCATTCATATTTGTGTGAAGCATTTCTGACAGAAAAATGATTACGTAAGTTTAAAAGATGCCAAGTCTCACCAAACGCTAGATAGTGTTGATGATTTTTGGTATTTTGCCGACACTACCACAAGTCTCAACTCTTATAAGTAACTCATTCCCTTTGATCAGTTTCTTAATTATTTAGCTTCTTAATGTTTATGAAGCTTCTTAATTATTAAATATTTGACTTTGAGACACATTTTCGGTATACAATATTACATAAACCTATTAGAAAAACAGAATTAACAGCAAAATCTAAGTTGAAAACT
Organism: Artemia franciscana; assembly: GCF_032884065.1. Lineage (NCBI taxonomy): Eukaryota > Metazoa > Arthropoda > Branchiopoda > Anostraca > Artemiidae > Artemia > Artemia franciscana. The sequence continues at coordinate 30,982,081 of NC_088881.1, forward strand.
GTCAGTAAGCAAAAATGTGTAAAAAAAAAATAGTTTAAGATCTTTCACTATCCTAATTTGCTTATAAAAACGTCTTAATTTTTTCAACGCCATCTGTTCAATCAAACAATAGATGATGCTTACTTACCCAAAGCTTGTGAATTTTTTAGCTTATCATACTTCTAGCTTCTCAAGGCTTATAAAGCTTCTCAATTATTAAATATTTCCCTCTAAAGAAAAGCTTTTGGCATATAAAATGGAAAGCTTTAGGGCACCAAAGAAATAAAATTAACGGTAAAATTTATATTTGATATAGTCAATAAATCAATATCTCTTTGAAGTTCAAGGTAAATAATAGAGCGTAAAATTAAAAAAAAGTACCTCTGAGAAAGAGCGGCTTTTCTTTTTGTGAAAACAATTTGTTTTAGAAAAATACTTTCTTCTTCGGTAGCCACAAAGAAATGACACATCAAGATCTCTTGAATAGCGGTATTTTGTACCTTTGTTACTCTATAAGCTTTGTCTAGACAAAGCCGTCCCCAGTTATCAACTATAAGGAACACTCCCCTAACTAGAAAAGCAGTCATAGAAAAATTACCGTTTTCTTATAAAAACGTAGTAATTCTTTGCCAACGCCCTCTATTTAATCAGAAACTAGCAGTACATTCGACAAAAAATAATGATATTGAATAAAAATTAAATTTTTTGTTCCAGTTGAGAACAGTTGGAGTAGTTAGGTGAGACGAAAAAAACATGACGAAAAAAACTACAGATTCCTACAAATTCCGATAAATTGGAATTATTGAAAATTCGAATAAGCAGGAAAGCTGGAAATTCGAAACTTATAAAATTTTATTTCTTTTAATACTAGAAAAAAATGAAAAAAATTTAGAAATGCTAACTATTACATAAATTTAAATATGTAAAGCTACACCATTAACTTCAAGATACTTCGGTTCATTTCAAGGGTAAACTCAATATAAATCCAAAGTCTTCTTAAAAAGATCAAGAAACAAAAAAGAAGTGTTTGCATAACTACATTCTTTCAAACTTTTACACTTTTACATTATTTCCGCCTGAAAAAAAAAAACAACAAAAAAATAAGTGAAGTATTTCTGTCGGACAATTCTGTTTTACTTTTAAGAAAACCAAATCAGGGAAAATAGCTATTTTTAATTAATGGGCTATAATTAATTATAAATAATTGATTATAACTAAATTATAATTAATTACAATTATAATATCATCGGCTATTTTAAAGGAAAAATTTCAGTTAACAGCTGTTTTCCTTTTTCTAAAAATTAAATTTTTCTTTCCAGTTGGAACAGCTGGAGTAGTCAGATGTATGAGCAAAACAGGTTGAACGGTCAAAAATTAAGTTAATATTACTTTTTGTTGAATATGGTTTACTATGGTTTTGGTTTTTATATGTTTTTTAGTTTTTATATGGTTTTTAATATGTTTTTTTTTGTATAATATGGTTCGACAAAAGTTAATAAAATTGAATAAAAGTTAAATTTTTCGTTCCAGTTGAGAGCAGCTAGAGCAGCCAGATGAGAGAGCAAAACAGCTGGAACAGTCAAAAATTAAGTTCATATTAATTTTTGTTGAATATGGTTTACTATGGTTTTTGTTTTTATATGGTTTTTGGTTTTTATATGGTTTTTAATATGTTTTTTTTTGTATAATATGGTTCGACAAAAGTTAATAAAACTGAATAAAAATTAAATTTTTCGTTCCAGTTGAGAGCAGCTGGAGTAGCCAGATGAGAGAGCAAAACAGCTAGAACTATCAAAAATTAAGTTCATATTAATTTTTGTTGAATATGGTTAACTACCTAGCATCTTTAGCGTTAGCTTATGCGCCATCACCATCAAATAGGAAAAATTGCGATAAATGGCCAAAACGCTCATATTTTTTATGTTTTATTCATTACTCATTAAAATTACTCATATTTTAATAACCATTATAATCCGAATTAATGCAATAGTTTAAGAGCCGTTAATTCGCATTAAACTTGAAGTAGGTGCGAATTAAATTGTAATTTTCATCAGGAACACACTCTAGAAGTTTCTTAGAAAAATAAACGTGTTCTTAAAGGCCTATAAACCAGAAACGGCTTATTTCCGGGGATTTAGAAAGACCAAATATAACAAGTACAAACAGTTAAATCTTCAGGAGATGGTAAATTCCACAATTTCGTGGATTAATGCGCTTTTAACGAGGCTTTTGGAAGGAAATAAGCTTAACACTATCCCGTACAGAATCGACAAATGGCTACTTTTCTAAACTCTAGAGTGACTTCTGATCCGAGACAATTCACATAACAAAGTTTCCAGGAGACTAGCAGCTAATTTACTATTTACTTAGTGATTAGTAATTCACTAACAACGTCCGTATTTGGCTAATTTATGTAGTGAATCCAGGTAGTCATTGTTTCTAATATCCCCAACTCCCCCAAAAGAAAATTGGGCTCTCCGAAATATGACAGGAAATTAACATTACCAAAAACACGTCAATTGAACAAACAAAATAGACATAGCATTATACTGTTCTTTTTTCGAGCATTGAGATAGAAGAAAAGGGGAAGCAGAGTTCGATTATTAAGCTATTGAGCTCAGTATTGAGAATATTGAGCTCTCTACTTGTCGTCGCTGTTACACCTAAAGGTCCTAAGTGATATTTTTGGCGAAACTGAGTTAATCTGTATTTTAGACTCCTAGGACATTGTGCTACAAGTTTGCGACCACAGGGAGACGTAACGTCCACTTGTTGCCGAAATGGCGAATCCCAACCTGGACGCATCTGCAAAACGCTGTTACGCCTAAAGGTCGTAACTGAGTTTCATCGGTTATTTGTCAGTTACGCAATTATGAAATCTGGAAGTTGGGAAATAAAAAATCATAATTCAGAAGATTATGGGGCTAAACCTGACCAGATTACGTATCTGGAGGTAAGAGGCTTCCACATTTTCCAGTTTTTTGAAAGGTTGATCTAAGAAAAAACGCATTATGCCTGAAACCTTCCCCCTAAGAGGACTTACATACTTAGAGTCAGGGAACTTGTAATTCCATAGTACTTGAAAATTGTCGAGCCCTATGCTTCAAACCATATATCTTGATTAACCAAATGCCAACCCTTTGCTTGAAACCACATATGTGGTTAAAAGCAAAGGGTTGGCATTTGGTAAACCAAGGTACATGGTTAAAAGCATAGGGTTAGACTGTTCCATATAACTTGAAAATGGTCTAACACTATGCTGTAAACCATATACCTTGATTGAACAAATGTCAACCCTTTGCTTTAAGCCACATACCTTGAATCAGGCTGCGTTAGGATTCAAATTGAGTGGTTTAAAGCAAAGGGTTTGCATTTGGTCAATCAAGGTATATGGTTTAAAGCATAGGGTTAGAATATTTTCAAGGGATATGGAATTAAAAGTTTCCCTGACTGGCATATCCTTATATGCCTATCCTTATTTTGTTTTATAATTTTAGTCCACTTTTGATTTATCCTCTGTCCAGTATTACCTTGTTGAAGAAGTTTTAATGAAACAGAACTCTCTTTCAGGCAGCAGAATGTCAAAGAGGACTGCACTTTCAGAGGAATAGCTTCGGAGGCTCATAGAAGATGACAATAACAAAGATTCGTCATCTGATTCAGATGGTGATCCCAAAGACAAGGCTTGAGTGCTAGACAAGGATGGCTCAAGCTCAGACAGTGACGGGGAAACTCCCAATCAGGAAAGTTTTATTGAAGTAGACATTAGCGACTGTTCCAGAGCAACTGTTCCAGCAGTGACTGCTACAGAACTGGATGTTGTTGATGATCAGCAATCAGGTGAAAGAAGAAACACAGAACAACATTCCAAAAGAAAGAAAGAGACCTATATTGACAGGAAAAAGAAACATGCTGCCGGACAAGAATACACAGCACAGAAAACACAAAAAGTTGTTTCAGCAAAAGAACTAAAGGAATTTAGAGGCAAATTCAAACTCGAGTGCAAAACTATTGATAAAGATGCTTGAAAATCTATATTCGAAAGCTTCTGGCTGCTAGGCAAGGAGTTAGGCTCCATGGAGTCACAGAGACTATTCATTTCGAAGTGTGTGACGAAGAAGCCAGTTGTTCGGAGAAGGACAGGTGCCAGTAGTTGACGGCAGCAAAACTCACTCTGTTACACATTAAAAGTGAATAGTACTTGTAAAAAAGTGTGCAAGAAGTTTTTCTTGGCAACTCTGGGACTTGGTGAAAAGTTTGCTGCTGGATGTGTCAAGAACAAAACCAATACTGGAACCACTGGCAGAGATAGAAGAAACATGTCGAGTCCCAAGAACCTAGTCTCTAAGAGACTAACGGATGACCAGTTAGCTTACGCCAGAGATCACATTAGCAGTTTTCTTGCAGTCGAGTCGCACTATTGTCGAGCAAATTCTACGAGACTCTATCTAAGCTCTGAACTTAACCAGTCCAAAATGTATAAAATGTACACTGACACCTGCTTGGGCAGCCGACGAGTACCTGTGTGTAAAAGTATCTACAGAAAAATTTTCAAATCGTTGAACTTATCTTTCCACACTCCCAAAAAGGATCAATGCCATACTTGCACCCGATACTACTTACTTACTGAAGGAGAAAAAGAGAATGAGGCTGAGTCACTTCAGCAGCACCAGTCAAGAGCAAAGCGTGTTCGCGAAGTAAAAAATGCGATAAAAGATGGTATTCTGCACAGTGAGGAAGGACTGGAGAGTGCTATGTTGCTGAATACGGACTTACATAGAGTAATTGAAACTCTCAGAGCAGAGACCAGTCCTATCTCTTACAAAAGAAAACTAGCAGTTTATAACATAACGATTTTCAATTTGGTAACCAAAGAGGCTCACTGCAACGTTTGGGAACAGATGAAAGGGCAAAGAGGCGCCAATGAAGTCGCAACACTGATGTATAACATTCTGAAAGAGTATACGAGCTACAGGAAATTCTATTTTGTTACTGGTGGCTGCTGTGGGCGGTTCAAAAACCGATTTGTTGCCTCTATGTTTTTATATGCTGTTCAGACACTGCATCACGTCCAAGAAAAAAATCATATATTTCTTGAAAGTGGCCAATCTCAGCAGGAAGGGGACAGCATGCCCTCATTCATCGAAATAGCAGCCAAAAACTTACCTGTGTTTTCTATTGAAAACTGGAGAACCATCTGCCTAATAGCCAGAACTAACCCTGAGCCATATAAGGTGCACGTGATCAATGACTATAGTTTTTGGCTGGACTTCAAGCAAACTGCTGACACTATCTTGAGAAAACGAAAATGGGCCTACGGGGCCGATGGGGAAAGTCTGCAAGTGAAATGGAATTCGATAAAGTGGTTCAACTACTCGATTGAGCGGCCAACCGAGATCCATTTCAAGTACGACTACGACTCTGAATTTTCAGTCATAAAAGTGAACGAATCGCGACGTAGAATGAAACCCAAGGAAAACTCCTTGCAGCTCGTCAGTGCATACGGGGGACCTTTTCCTCCAGCAAAATACAAAGATCTGATTGACTTATACTATACTCTTGTAATGCCCAGGACTTTCCACAAGTACTATGCTGCTCTTCCTTCATCGGAATCGACCAGGGATGCCTTGGATGAGTTAGACGTCAAAGAAGAGGATCTGGAAGATCTTTAAGTGTATCCGTTCCAGATTGAGTTCCTTTTATTCTGTTAGCTGAATAACAAAAGAAAAAACTTGAATCATGTTGCACTTTATACGTTTGTATTAAAACTCTTATCTGACATCAGGCTAAAATTTCTGTTACAAGTAGATGTCGTATCTGCCTTGTAGGCCAATCGGTTTAACTTAGCAAAAACCATTTCCCTGTTGATTCTCCCTTTCGAACAGCTTAGCAAACAGTTTTGTCGAATATCTCAGAAGTGTGAAAATGTCAGTTACGACCTTTAGGCGTAACAGCGACGTTGTGTCCTATTCATCTTATATTAGTGTTGGTAAACTATTTCTAGAGGTACAAGGAGACTCGAGTTACTCAGATTTTGAAGATACAAAAAAGTACATTTTCACGAAAGAGAAAGCCCCTACAAACATAACTAATTAAATAAAACATCTCTAAATATGAAAATTGCGCTAAATATGAAAAGCACGTATGACGTCTCTGAGCTGCAACGTACTAAGATTTGCAACGTATCCTCTAAGTAGGGTCCCTAGTTTTCAGCGTTTGAAATGCAAATAACGTCATTAGGTTACAAAGACTAGCATCATGAAACACCACGGACAATTAACCAGGACAAACACTTTCCGGACAAACTTCCTATAATATTCTAAAGAAAGTAATGGGACCAGGGGAAAAAAAAACTTTCAGGAATCAGCATAGAGTTAAATTCCGGAAAATTTTTAGAAGTTACACCCCACAAAGCTTAACTGCTTTCTTTAAAATATTAGAAAAAGTTTGTCCCGAAAGCGACGGTTTACTTTACTTGGACCGTCAAACACGTAGATAAACCGAAAAGGGTAAAAAAAATCAACTATCACTTGCTTAGATTAGTATTTGTTACACATAACTGAGGGAGTTGGGGTTTATTTCCGAGGGAGTTGGGGGTAATGTATGGGGGAGGTGGAGTTGCCCGATAAGAAACACTTGTGCCACTGAAAAAACTTTCCGATTAGTTCCTTACCTAGAAGCCTGAGACTGGGGCGGAACAGGAGGTCCTTCTTTCCCCGGCTTCTTTCCTTCCAAAGCTGCTAAATGAGCTTCGAGAGCATCGAGGAGGCTTCCTGGAGCCTATAATAAGACAGTTAAATTTCAAAGAAATATTAAAGCTTTTATTGTGTTACTGTTTACAACAAAATATAATTCTAGACAAAATCATGCATAGACTTCAGGATCTTAAAACAAGAAAACTTTTCTGAATTCTTCTCAATTTTTGAAAATAAAAACTTTAAAAAAATTAAGGTTGATATTTAAATATGATGTGTGTGCAAGTTGGGGAGGGGGGGGGGAATTCTTCAATCCTACGTTCAATAAGATAACTAAAATTACTTTTGTAATTTCTTGAGTTCAATAAGCAATTGCAACTATTGAAGAGCGTTCGAAAGCGCTTATTAAACTAAATATTAGCTTATTATGGACAGAACTAAATAGGCTAGAATTTCTTCTTTTTTTATGGTAAAAATTTTTTGGTGCAATTATGAATCAGGATAGATTAAAAAAACTTCTATTAAAACCTTTCTTAAAAGGTTCTATGGAGCTGCAATCTCTTTAACTCTTGGGGTTTGGAATCAGCACTTTTGAGGATGATCCGTACATACGAATCTACCCCACGAAACTATGAATATAAATAAAAACCTTTAGATGGGCTTTTCATTTCTTATTTCAACTACATTTTTTTTTGTACATCAGAACCACAGTTGGTGTACTGAAAGATAGTTAGACCACAAGATTATGACTTTTTCTTCTAGTTTTCAAATCACTCACGTAAAATTAATTTTGACGTTCAAACGGCGTTCAATACAGCATAATAATTACGTTTGTTTATTTAGTAATTGTAATTAATTACAATAGTCTATATTGAACACGGGGGATATGAACTGTAACAGGAAATATAGTAGTAAAGAACGAATTATGCAGTGAAAAGCGTAGCCCCCCCCCCCTGGACAAATATTCTGGATATGCCTTTGATCTAGGGATAACTTTTACTTCTTCCATTTTTAATATGAGAAAAGGTGTTTTCCAAAATTTGGCGCAAAATCGCCCTATACAACATAATAAAACACTTTAACACTTTGGCACTAAATTTACTATGTAATACTACACGATATGATATTCTTACAAATATGCAGATAATTCTTACTTGGTTTTTCTATAGTTAATAATGATTGTTTAAATTTGGTTTTTCTATGATCTAAAATAATTGTTTCAATTATTTACAATAATCGTCTTTAACACAAATTAAAACCATCAATCTTACTCTAGGAAAATTTGTTCACAACCAAGGAATTTATTAACATCATAAAATAAACTCATTATCACCAAAGGCTACCTTAAGAATAAATCTTCAAGTGGTACATAAAAAAAAAAAAATCGAACTATGGATTAAATTACAAAAAAAACTTAAATAATGGCTACGGTTGTCAATCTCCGCTGGCTGCTGAACATCAGCCGACAGATTGCATCCAGGGTTGCAACCTGTAGCACAAAAGTGCCATTTTAGTACTATTCCATTATGTGTAGCACTGTAGTATGTGATCTAGGTTGCCAAATGTAGCACGAAAATACTATTTGCTGTAGAAGCGAAAATCGCTGTGTAACACGCAAATTTGGGCAATTATAGCATTTCAGGAACTGACCGTGGTGGCAACCCTGATTGCATATGGTCCGACGCGACAGTAGTATATTTAACACGATTTTTTTTTGTTCGATATTTGCCCTTGCTGGTCATGGCCCATTTGGCACTCGGCCCCATTCTATGGACATTTTGCAGCTTCTTGACATTTTTTTTAATGCTAAGTAAATGCAAAGACATGTCCTCATTCATAATGCGTTCAAGCATCCCAAAATTACTTATCCAAAAAGTCCGATCGTTTATCCTACGAAAAGTCCGAACGGTTAGGAGGAATAGTACTTAAAACGGTTTGGATTGGCTGTCGGACAAGTAACACTTACTAATAATGGAAAGCAGGATGAACGAAGATAAATGACGTCATTAGTACACAAAAAAAATTTGATCTTTGCGAAAAAAATAGAACATGAAATTGTATGGCGAGAGCTAGATGGGGTACTAATTGTGAAATTTGGATTCTAGGAGCTTGAAAACAATTCTTAGGGATTTGAAAACAAACCTTAAGGGATTTTAAAACAAGCTGTATGAAAACAAGCTATTTATACTGCACTGCAAAAGAATAGTGTTGGTTATTCCCCTAATCATCCATAACGTTGCACAAGTTGTCGGATAAGTATTTGTTATTATCTTTTACAGTTTACATCCGAGTTAAGCCGAAAAGTCGGATAAGACATGTTCAAACACATTATTAAATCCACGCAGGCTATAATGTCAAAGACAGAAATAGTTCTTTCCTTCTTCGAATTCGTCTTCAATAATTATAACTATGACTCTCTAATATATAGTCCATTTTTGTTTTCTATTATGATATGATCCAGAAGTTTTGGTTTAAATCAAGTCCTGGCACAAGATTTAAGTACTTCACGCTATGTTTTTGACTCAACGTTGGTATCAAACAGTTCGTGGTAAGGAACTGTAGTAAGGAGCGACCCGGCTCAATAGTAAACGAAACTCTAAAAAACAATTCTGAGACCAATATATACATGTCAAAAGAATAGGATTCTTATGCTGATTTCAAATATATAAGTTTCATCTAGTTTAGTCTTATCCATCAAAAGTTACGACCCTGAAAAAATTTTGCCTTATTTTCGAAATAAGGAGGGAAACACCCCCTAAAAGCCATATAATCTTAATGAAAATCGCACCATCAGATTCAGTGTATCAGAGAACTCTACTGTAGAGGTTTCAAGCTCCTATCTGCAAAAATGTGGAATTTTGTATTTTTTGCCAGAAGAAAGATCACGCATCCGTACTTTTTTCTAAGGGTGATCTCGTCAACTCAGTGGCCCTAGAATGTCGCAAGAGGTCTCATTCTAACGAAAATTAGAAGTTCTAGTGCCCTTTTTAAGTAACCTAACAAATTGGAGGGCAACAAGGTCCCCTCCCCCGCTTCATTTTTCTCAAAATCGTTCGTTCAAAACTTTGAGAAAGCCATTTAGCCGAAAAAAGTAAAATTAATATACAAATTTCAATTTAATAATTAATGTACGTCGAGCCAAAATCAAAACCTTCATTATTTCAAAAACATTCAGAAATTAAATAAAATAAAACAAGTTTTTTTTACTGAAAGTAAGGAGCAATATGAAAACTTAAATCGAACATAAATTATTCCGTATGTGAAAGGGGCTGTCCCCTCCTTTATACCCCACTCTATACACTAAAGTTTGACTTTTTCACAACTCTACTTTGTAAAACAATAGACAACTTTAGCGTAAAGAGCGGGGCGTTGAGGAAGAGACAGCCCCTTTCATATAGGGAATAATTTCTGTTCGTTGTAAGTTTTAATGTCGCTCTTTGCTTTCGGTAAAAGAAAAAATTATTTAATTGCCGAGTGCATCCAAAAGCGGTTGACAACTTTCGATAAAAGCTCCCCGGGAAAAGCCACAAGAATGACGATCACCACGAGCCACGATTACCACGAGAATTACGAGCCACAGTCTCCAAGAGAACTACGAGTCACGTTCACCACGAGAATTAAGACTCAAATCAATGACTTTGGAGGATGGGGTAAGGAAATTGCAATATCTACGGTAGAAGATGGTCGTATAATGTTCGCAATGGTTGTCCTGAATCTGAAGAACTCCAATGAATCGATTGAAGGATTCTTTCCCTTAAATTCAAGCTTTCTAAGAACCCTATTCGCTTTGATTGTCCTCTTCTGATTATCAAAAATAAAAGAACCCCGTCGACTAGTGAAGAATATTATAACCAAATTTTCTCTCCCTGAAGCCCAGAAAGACGACAACCATCGATATACATACCAAAACCTATTCTAGGGTAGCGATGAATTTGATAGAGAACTATGGTAAAAGTCATAAAAATATAAGAATTTCGGGAAGACACTTACCCTGTAAACGTAAGGGAATAAAATGTTGCCGTATTAATCCATTGGATTCTATTTCAGATGCTGTCATTAGTCTCCTAATTACCAGAATGGATTTTGATATTGCTGGTTTCGATCATGATGTGCCAATCCCCCCCCCCACAGGGAAAAGGTTTAAGTTCTGCATCACTTATTATTCAGCTGTTTTTGTCAAGCCAAACCTTAATATAATGTCCCATCACGCTCCCTTTTCTGTTTAGGTTAATTTGAAACGAAAAAAGTAAAAATTTGAAGATATTAAATTTGCATTCGCAAGGTTTAAATATGCATTTGTGGTTTATAGTTGCAGTTATATGCAGTTGCAATTATATGCACTTACAGTCACATGCAGTTATATGCAGTTGTAGTTATATGCAGCTGCAGTTATATGCAGTTGTAGTTATATGCAGCTGCAGTTATATGCAGTTGTAGTTATATGCAGCTGCAGTTATATGCAGTTGTAGTTATATGCAGCTGCAGTTATATGCAGTTGTAGTTATATGCAGCTGCAGTTATATGCAGTTGTAGTTATATGCAGTTGCAGTTATATGCAGCTGCAGTTATATGCAGTTGTAGTTATATGCAGCTGCAGTTATATGCAGTTGTAGTTATATGCAGCTGCAGTTATATGCAGTTGTAGTTATATGCAGTAGCAGTTATATGCAGTCACAGTTCCATTTCCTGAGAAATTTGACAATCAACTGCATCAACTGCTTACGGGTTCGCAATCATTTAACTATCAACTACGTCAACCACACACCTCCCGCTTAGCTGATCCTCAACCGACTCAAACCAACAAGCAGATTGACTTTCTTCATTCTGCTCAAACTGCAGCCACAAAACAACCACACCTATACAAGATGTCTAGAATTACGACAAGGCGAGTTTTCCACAGTCATTCAACTAATAAAAAGGAAAATGTAATTAAGTGACATCACATAATATACTGTTAACACAAAAAATAAAATAAATAAAACATATCGTCGCAGTTAAACCTAAAGGACGTATCTGACACTTTCATTCTTCTGAGGTAATTGAAAAAAAAATATTTGCTAAGCTGTCCTCCAAGGAAGGACAAGCATGGTAATTTAGACCAAGGATTGAAGTATGACCGAGTATTATCCCTCCTTTGAATGAAGTGGTTTCTGGTGTTTAAAACTGGTTTCGGCAATTATTTCAGAACCTTGAAAATGTCGGGTACAACCAAACAGCGATAGTATAGAAAAGCAAAAAAAAAACGGAAAGAAAAAAAGAGGACAAATATCCATAACCCACCTTAGCCAAATCTGGAAGGAGATCCCCACCGACACCGACTAGCTAAAACAAAAGAAACTAAAGAAAATTATGCAGATCTAAAAAAAGTGCAAAATAAAAAGGAGAAGCATGCAACAAAATCTCGAAAGTGCATTTAGTCTCAATATGTTTTACCTTCTTCAAATCAGGAATTTCACTCTTGTCCAAACCGACAGTCTATGAAAAAGAAATCACTATTAATAGTATCACCAAACAGTAAAAACATAGCCAAATAAAAAGACCTGTACAATATCAGTCATATACAAAGGTATCCACAAGGAAGTGTAGCCCCCCCCCCCCTAGAATATCAAAGCTATACATTTCATGCAAAGTTTTCCAAATGAAGAGAATTTTATGTAGTCATTTGTTTGCAAAAATAAAATGTTGGCCCTCCCCTGAACATTTGTCCAGGCAGACGCCTCCCCAAACACATCACCTGGAGAAATTTCTGGATGCGGATTTACGGAGAGGGAACTATCATAAGTAAAAAACGAGACAATGTGGTTTTTCAAGTTGAAAAAAAGAAGATTTCCTTAAATATCACTCTCCCTCTGGAAATTCTTTTCCAACGTACACCAGTCGACAAAACTTGGTAAGACATACGCCTTTAGTACACGGTTACCTCCAGAAGCAAAAATTAGATAATAGTACTAAACAGAGTAGTGGATCCTTGTCAAACCAGATCCCACGAATATATCACAAACCTCAAGCTAATAGATAACTGAAGTTAGCGCTGACAAATTTAGTATCTGTAGTTTTACAATGAGCGAATTACTACTATAGGCCATATTTGCGAGTTTTATTAATAGGCGACTTCAGATAGAGTTATGGTCACACAAGATTATCTCTTCCAAGTCTGTTGCTTCTGTTAAAAAAAAAATAATCTGACATCAATTTACATGATTGTTGCTGCTGGGCTGAAAAATTCCCCAAAGAATTGACACGTTCCATGGTAAAACTGGAGTTTTTAAACCCAATCATTGCTTGACAATACAATCTTGCTTTTGGTAATTTTTCACCTTAATATAGGCATATGGTGTTTAGAAATCAAGCGTAGGGATAATTTTTTTAATAACATGAAACTCTTGGTTGGAAATAAACA